>NC_143192.1:31223166-31525500 GCF_051530095.1 Phoenix dactylifera | reverse complement strand
TATCTAGTTGTTCATGCCGGTGTTTGTATGTCGGGGATTCTTATTCACATAGGTGGTTGAAGTTTTCTGAATCATATTCCCCAATTCGTTCCATTCCATTTCTCTGCCACCTTACAATTCTTATATCCATGCAATATAGATCAGAAAAAATATTGGATCGAACAGCAGTGACCTGCTCCTTAAACTTGTTTGGCTCATTGAAGTAAATCAGGACGACTGACAACCTTGTCCTTGAGAGATATTTGGGATGCTTACAACTAGAGTAAGATCATACGATCTCTTAACAATCTGGTTCCAAAACAATTAATTGATATTTATTGATAGAATATTATGGATCAATAAATTGACTACTAAATACATTTTTTTGAGTAAATTACCTTGACCCTTCTTGAGATTTGGGGGGAATTACAGATTGCCACCTATTGTTTCGGAATATACATTTCACCACTTGTACTATTCGCATAACACAACTTCCTACAACCCTTTGAGCATTAATTTGTTTCTCCAAAGTATGAAGTTTGTTTACGAGAATTCATGATGATCTCAAATCAGACTAGTCTCAGCATCATTGTAGTGTTGTCTACAATGATATAAAGAAGCTAATGTTACCATGAACGATGCTGAAATTTATCGTTACTGGGGTCACTTGACTACCTTGAGTACATTGTGGTCTTTGAGGATTAAAGTTAGACTATTAGATTGTGGTTTTTGAACAACAAAAATAAAGTACTAATTTTCATTTTGTATTTCCTTCATATTATTTGTTGTATTTTTATTGTTAATGAGAATTGAAGTCCCAAGGCAAACGGAAACACTCTCAGGCAAATGAAAAAGATAACATCGTCGTCTGCTTTAACGGGTTTAGGGAGGACATTGCATATTTCTAAAATGCTGAATGGAAATCTGTAGTGTTTCCAAACCCCGTAGGAGATTAGTAAAATTTACCTTTTTTTTTCCATGAACAATATTGTTCTTACATGCAATTCTACAAATTCGTATCACTGATATTGAGGTCTGCAATTGAAACGTTTGAATTACAGCAGGCTAGCACCCTGATTTCCTCTGCGTTATTGAAGATTCTTGGTGAAGATTGGTCAAATCCTGTATTTTATATTATTACTCTGTTTCTTCGTCAACATAAGTACTCTTTTTCTTTTGTCTTTTTTTTTTTTTTTTGGTAAATTCAAGTCATAGAAGAATAATAAGAAGAGAAGGACCAGCTGCAAGAAATTTGGCAATCCCTTCTTTATCAAACATGACTTTCTATACTGGACCATTAACACACAATTGCGTCGCCTGGGGCTGGTCAAATTGTGTGGGGAATTTTCTACAGCCTAGGTAGGCTGGCGGGCGGAGGATGAAGACCTAGACTTCCATAAGAGATCAAGCTAGCGTTTCTTATTTTGCTTTGATTTGCAGTGAGTTGCCAGAATACTTTACCTAAGATTGGCTTTATAACAAACGAAATTTTGGTTGAGAATGACACAAAAACTAGAAAGCAAACTTTGGAGGCGTATGACAGACGCAAGTGAACTGAAAACAATTAAACAAACCAGAAATTCAACGTCTGTCCGATAACTGTCTTTGTAATGAATGATCGCTAATCAACGCATTGGCAATCTCCGCACTAGATATGAACCCCATGATCTCCCCTACCTCTTCCGTCTTTTTCCGGCTAACTCCAGCCTAGGATTAATCTCTCTCTCACACACGCACACACAAATAGACATGGTTGGAGAGGTTTCCTCTGCCTTTCTACAGGTCCTGTTTGAGAATTTGGCGACTCTGCTGCTGGACGAGCTTAGGTTGGTCTTGGGAGCGGAGGACCAGCTGAGAAATCTCAGGGACAGTCTCTCCATGATTCAATCTGTGCTTCATGACGCAGAGGAGAGGCAGTGCGCCGAGAATGCGGTGAGGCTGTGGCTCAACGAGCTCAGGGTCGTCGCCTATGATGCAAACGACGTGTTGGATGAGTGTGCTACCGAAGCTTAACGCCGGCGTCTGATCCCATATGCACGGGTACGCAGCTCCCTGTCCTTCCTCAATCCTAAGCGTGCCTTGTTCTGGCTCAAAATGTCCCATAGAATGGAAGAGATAGCCGATAGACTCGCTCTCATCGGAAACAGACATCATGCTTTTAGCTTGAGATTGGGGGATGAATCAAGGAGTCGAGAAAGGCGCCGTGAGAATCATCATCAGAGCACCTCGCTGAATCCTTCGTCAGCTCTTGGCCGGAGAGCGATAAGCGGAGGATCGTAGAACTGTTGGTACCGTTGCATGGTGAGGTCGAGCACAACATTTCTGTGATTTCCATCCTCGGGATGGGTGGACTGGGGAAGACGACCCTCGCTCAACTAGTCTACAATGATGAAACTGTGGAGAAGCATTTCGAGCTCAGGCTTTGGGTCCACGTGTCCTATGATTTTAATGTCTACGGGCTCACGAGAGCGATCATAGAATCCATAGATAGTCATGTGTACGAACCCATCAACCTCGACAATCTTCAGAAACACCTCAAGAAGAAGTTGGCTGGAAAGAGATACTTGCTCGTCTTGGATGACGTATGGAATGAGGAAACAGAACAGTGGGAGAGGCTTAGAGTCCCCTTGCTGTGTGGAGCCAGAGGGAGTAAGATATTGGTGACTACCAGGAGCGAGGAAGTCGCAAACATTATGAGCACCTCATCACCATACAGTTTGGGGGGTTTATTAGATGATGATTGCTGGTCTTTGTTCTGCCAGTATGCATTTTCCCGAGATCCAGATGCATTTTCTGATCTAGATGATATCGGAAGACAGATTGTGAACAAGTGCAAGGGCTTGCCTCTGGCAGCGATTGCTTTGGGCCATAGGCTGCGCAGGGTAGCTGACAGAAGCAAGTGGGAAGCAATTCTCCAAGACGAGAGCTGGGAATTCTCCGGTGGGGACGGCGATATTTCTCGTGCGGTTAGCTTGAGCTACCAGCAATTGCCTGCACATCTTAAGCCATGTTTTGCATATTGTTCCTTAATTCCGAAAGGCTACGAGTTTGAGAAGGAGTTCATAGTCCAACTGTGGATAGCACAAAATTTCATTCAGCCTGGTGGGGGAGAACGTATCGAAGACATCGGTAGCTACTACTTTGATTCGCTTGTGCAGAAGTCATTCTTCCAGATCTCACACTTTGACTATAAACGCAGCCAACCTAGGTACAAAATGCATGATCTTATTCATGACTATGCTCAACATGTATCAATGGAGGAATGTCGTATAGTGGAGCTTGGCAAACCATGCAATCTCTCCGCAAAGACACGGCATTTGTCGTTGATCTGTGACCAGTTTGTGCAGGATAACCCGACGCAATCACCTTTGTCTAACCGAAGGAAGAACATATTTAAGACATTTTATGCATACGGAGGCTTGTACACATTCCTGCTGGCCGGTGGATCCACAACATATGAGATAAGGGTCCCTAACAATCTTGCAGAGAGATTGGGAAGCCTACGGACCTTGGATCTGAGCAACTGTGGCATAAGTATGCTGCCTGAATCGATAGGTGATTTGAAGCACCTACGGTGCCTCCAGCTTCCAAACACAACTATTAGAAGGCTGCCTGAATCAGTGGGTTGCCTTTATAATCTTCAGATATTGGGTCTTAGAAATTGTGATATTCAGGAGTTGCCCTGGAACACAAGAAGTCTCCAAAGACTGCATCATCTCGATCTGCATCTTGACGAAATTTCAGTGATGGCACAGGGTGCCAAGTCTAGAGGGCATAGTCTGAGGTCCATGCCTCCAGAAATTGGACTTTTAACTGATCTCCAAACATTATCAAGATTTGTTGTAGGTACAAAGCATAGATGTGGGTTAAGAGAGCTGAAGGAGTTGAACAATCTCCATGGAGAGCTTCAAATTTCAAACCTTCATTTTGTTTCAAAAGCAGCAGAAGCTTCGGAGGCAAATTTATCCAGAAAACAATACATTCATAGATTAGAGCTGCAGTGGAGCCACCATCATAAATTTGCATCAAGTAGACATGTCCAGGAACTTGAAGAGAAAGTTCTAGCAAACCTCCAACCTCACACCAATCTCAAAGAGCTCATTGTAGTAGGCTATGAAGGTGCAACATTTCCATCTTGGATAGGTCATTCTTCCTTCTCCAAACTAGTAGCCCTGTCGCTCTCCAATTGTAAGAAATGTGAGATCCTCCCTCCGCTCGGACAGTTGCCTGCACTGAAAGATCTCTACATAAAAGAAATCGATGGTGTCAAGATTGTGGATTGCTCATTTTGTGGTCATGACGCAAGAAATTTCCCATCATTGCAAAAGCTACATTTTGAGAGCATGCACAGCTTGCAGGTTTGGTGTGGAAAAGATAATTGCCTGCTTCCTTCGCTTCGAGAGCTGGTTTTTAAGAACTGCAGTGGTCTTCGACAACTTACTCATAATCTTCCTTCCCTGACAAAGTTGGAGATTGAGGGATCCCCAAAATTAGTCGGCTTGCGAAGCTTCCCATCGCTCCAATCTTTAGAGGTGAAGGCCAGCGGTGAGTGGGTTTTCGACTCATGGTCCAGTCTCACTTCTCTTTCCTCCCTGACCCTCAGCCGGTTGCCAACAATAAGCTTGCCTTCAAAACTCCAACTTGGCCATGCCTCTATACGCTGCTTGGAAATCAGTCACTGCGACCACTTGATATCATTGCCTGACAATTGGCTCCCCTCTGTGTGAGACACGGGCTGAAGTCGGCAGCCCTTGCCGACTTCAGTCCCGTTCTCTTTTTGGAAGGCCGGAACAGAGGATCGCGATTTGCGATCCTCTCCGGCTCTTCCGGGGATGATCGGGGCGGGGATGTCGCTAGTCCCGCGGCACCCCCCCCCCCCTCCAGCTCATCCGCGGCCGAACCGCGGCCGCGGATCTCGCTCGGCCGCCGCGATCTTCGCGGCGGAGAGCCATCACGAGGGGGGTGATAAAAACCCCCCAAATCCTCCTCCCTAGGGCAAACCGAGCCCTCTTCCTCCTTCTCTTTCCTCCTTCCCTCCTCCTCCTCTCCGATCGGTGTGTCTTCCCGACCGAGCGCCGCCCGGATCCCCTCCGCGAGCTTCCCCTGCTCCGAGATCCAACCCCTCGGCTTCAAACATCGCCGCCGTCGCTTGACGCCGGACCGAGCCTCCCTCGGCCGGGATTTGCCACCTCCGTCGACCGCCGGTAAGCCCTCCTCCGTCGAGATCCTCCTCTCCTCTGTTTCAGCCCAAGCAGCCGAGATCATCATCTTGGTTGCTTCTCCTCCCCGTCGGTCCCTGCAACGCCGCCGGCCGCCATGGCGGCTGGCTGGCAGTCGATCGAGGGGTGGCCCCTGGCCACCCCCGCCGGCCACCTCCCTCTCTCCTCCGTCTCTTCTTCTCCCCCTATTCGTGGGGGGGAGTTTGGGGAAGGAGGAGGCCCATCACGGGCCAAATTGGGCCGTTGGGCCCAGTCCATTGCAGGCCCAACTTGGGCCCAGTCCAGTCCGGTTGGGCCCAGTTGGGCAATACCCCCATGGGCCCAACTTGGATCCAGATCAAACCCGAGAATCCGAACCCGAACCCGAACCCGAACCCAAACCTGAACCTGAACCTGAACTGGAACCCGAACCCGAAACCCGGGATCCGAAACCCAAACCCATTTGACCAATAAACAGATTTTTTGCAGTTAAGCCCTTGGCAGTATGCTATTTCAGAAATAGGGACTCCTGTAATTTGTATTTGATCCCTATAGGAAAGATTTATTACATAAAGACCCCCAACTATATTTATTTAGTCCCCTCACTCAAGTTTTATTATAGAATAGTACCCTGTAATTAAGTATTAGTCCCTGCAAAAAAATCTTATTGTATAAATGAACAAATTAGAAGCCAACCTTGGGGGCCCTATTTAGCCGAGTCTATGCGGGCCCATTGGGCCGAGTCCGATATGGGCCCTATCAGGCCGTGCCCATTATGGGCCAACTTTGGGCTCTGTTGGGCCATGTCCAATAGTATTATTTTTGAATTTTGCTTAGTCTGAAATTAACAAGAAATTAATTAAACTTTAACAGGTGAACCTGATCCGTCTACCTGAAATAGGAATCAAGCGAGAAGAGGTAAGTAACTTAATACTTCGAGTGTGATTTCTAAATTATTTGATAAATAGATTAAATTCTGAAATATGTTTTGTATTTAGTAAAATGGGTCTGGCATGTTAAATTTCTGAAAATTATGCTTTGAAATCCGTAAACTATGATTGGAAAATTTATGAAATCTGTTTTTATATATATGTATTCTCAGCATGGCTATGATCTGTTCTGTTCTGTTCTGGCCCCGCCAATGGGGATTATACGTTGGCCCTGTCGACTTGTAATCTGTGAGGAACCGGTTTCGACACCGTACCACCGGTGATTAGAATAGTGGTATTTGGACACCGTACCACCGGTGCTTAATAATAGTGGTGTTTGGCACCTTGTGCAACCCATGCCACTGGGTTACGTGGCCGTAGCCTATTATGTTGAGATTCTGGTATAAGAGTTTTTGGAAAAATGATAATAAGTTTTGAAAACAACAAAACGATGTTATTTATGATTTATTCCAGACATTATCCTGTATTTTGATCTGATATGCTCTGACCCCACTCTGGGGTATTTTGTTGCTTACTGGGCTAGTGTAGCTCATTATTCTATTTTCTCCATTTTTTCAGATCCAGAGGCTTGATCTCACGGGATTGAGGAGTGCGTTAGATTTTCCGACGATTCCTTCAGTTATTGGTCCTTTAGTTAGATTGATTAAAGTATTTGACTTACGTAAGCATATGTTATTTGAAATTTTGTAAGACTGCTTTTGAATAAATTTAAATAATTATGTCAGTTTTGAATATCTGTATTTGCTTTGATATGATCCGATGCCTTGCACGCCTGTGCGGCCCGCCGTGCGGGCGTGCGGCGTCTGCTGCGCCTCGGGCTCGGGGCGTGACAGATTTGGTGGTATCAGAGCCAGGTTTCAGATTCCTAGGGATTGTATTTGAAATAGTCAGATGGAGCTTAAGTTTTAGGATCTTTAGGATTCGTCAGAAAGTTTGAGAGATGGGTAGACATTAGGCCATTAGATGAAGGCATTTATTTGCTTTTGTTATTGATAAATTTGAGTTATTTTATCATAATTTTGAAATGCTAAAATTAGACTGCAACCTAATTATGGTCGTAACCAAAGTGTGAATGAGCTACTCTAAGAGTTTTCTTGGTAGAGCAACTTGTATTTCAAGTTATGATTAATTAGATTTTGACTAAATTAAGTGAAGGAATATTAATCATGAGTTATTATCGTGCAATGTAATTATTTGGGAAGTTTAACTTGATATCAGGCACTGTGAATATTGCTTCTAGTTGAAGTTAATTATTTTGGTAGCAATTTAAGATTCATCTATAAAAAGATGTTTAAAGCTTGGACTAGAAAATATTTATTGAAATCTGTATGTGGATCATGCATGGAGCTCGTATATAGAAGGAAAATACACTCTGGGATGAGACTTAATAATTCTTATTTGGCTCTACTTGAGACTTAAAACAATTAAGATTGATATTTTGATGGAAAGTCAATTAGTAATCTTGAGAATATTGGTGGATTTAAATATTTTTTTTGGGTTGGTCGAAAATAGGACTTGCTTGATTTAGAAAAGTTCTTGATGCTTGAAAGAAAATAAAAAATAAAAATAAAAATAAAAATCATTGAAAAGTATAGTATTTTTGATTTTGATCGATATGGATATCATTGTGTTATTAGTAAATTCTCTAAAGTCCAGTAGATTTACAAGATCCTGAAATGTTTGCAGTATTACAAATAAAAATATTTTACTTATTTGAGGAGTTGATCTCAATGTAAAATCATAGAGTTTATATCTTTGTGGAATTTCTTGTAAATCTTTGAACCAGATTATTAGATTCTTGTTAGTTAAATATTTATAAATCAAGGCTATGAGTTGATTATGGATTTTGTATCACCGTATGAGAAATGCAAGGGGGATTTCATGAGAGGCCAAAATAAGTTTAGCCTAAAAGAAAAGATTCGGGATGATTAAATAAGCTCCTGAGTAAGTTAATCGATCGAGAATCTTTTAATTATCGAAGCTTCGAATAAATATCAACTTGTATAATAGAATTGTTAAGGAAAACTAGAATTGGCTTAGTTCAAATTTGGATCTAGAATATGATTGCTTGATTATATGATGGTACAAATACGATAACTATCTCAAGGGTTAATCATGATCTAGTGTACTTGGGAAGCAAGGATAAAATTTTGTTTGGATATTAAAAAAAAAAAAATTTGCTGATGATGTGGGATTAATAAGAAAGTTTGGAAAATATTGATCTGAGTTGTGCAGCAGAAATTTGATTAACTGAGTAAATTTAAACTGGTCAAAAATATTGACTGTGTTTTGGTAACATGTTATGATGAAAGACTATGTTATTCAATAATGAAAGATTTTGTTAATAAGGGAAGGTGAACACTATTGATTCTCAGGTCAATCCTGATATGATTATGTTATTTCTTGGATAGACTTTGCTATTTTTGGGTATGCTAAGAAAATAATAATAATAATGATAATTTGAACGTATCATGACTCGGGTTAGTTGATTGATGACCAAATATGGTCTAATTTGTTAAATATCTGAATAAACCATGCATTATTTGCTCTCATCTTATGATTTATAAGTTTAAGTTAAAGGCTTTGTGGCATATTGAATCATGGTATCAATACTTTGCCTTCTTAGACCTACTTTTGCGATTTGATACAAATCATTTTTGAGATAAATCGTTGCTATCTAATGATTATCAGTACATGTTCATTTTGTGAATCATATTCTTAGCAACATAATAATTTGACTCTAAGGTTAGTCATTATCCTTTGAGGGATCAGCACACTACCGGTTGCTTCTGTTTATGCTTATATACTATTTGATACTGGTGCTGCACATTCATTATGTCATCGATATTTGTGCGAAAACATGATCTACCTTGCATGCTGTTAGAGTATGATTTGCATGTTAACACCCCTGCTGGAAGTGGGATGATGGGTAATCAGGTCTGCAAGACTTGTCCGGTTCAGATAGTAGGTAAAGACTTGCCTGCTGATTTGATAGTTATAGATACGCATGACTTTGGCATAATTCTCGGTATGGGCTACTTAGCATCACACTTTGCTACCATTAACTGTCATGAAAAGCGGATAAAATTTTAGATCCCTCGAGATACTGAATTCAGCTTCATTGACAGTGGTGCATATACCTCCCCTCGAATTATTTCTGCTATGCAAATTAAGCGACTACTTAGAAAGGGGAGTATGGCATATATTGCCACAGTGGTTGACACTAGACAGTCAGATCAAAGATTTGAAGATATCCCAGTAGTAAATGAATACCCCGATGTCTTTCCGGAAGACCTCCCTAGCTTGCCACCAGATAGAGAAATTGATTTTGCAATTGATTTGATTCCTGGTACCACACCAATCTCTAAGACCCCCTATAGAATGGCTCCAGTTGAAATGAAAGAATTAAAGGAGCAGTTGCAGGATCTTCTTGATAAGGGTTTCATCAGACCTAGTGTTTCACCTTGGGGAGCCCCAGTCTTATTTGTAAAGAAGAAGGATGGTAGTATGAGATTATGTATTGATTATCGAGAGATAAATAAAGTAACAATAAAGAACAAGTATCCTCTACCAAAAATTGATGACTTATTTGATCAGTTAAAGGGGTGATGCGATTTAGAATACGCGGAAAACTTAGTCCACGCTATGTGGGCCCCTTTTGAGATTCTGGAAAGAGTAGGAGCTGTGGCATACAAATTGACACTCCCACCTTCACTGTCTGGAGTCCACAACGTTTTTCATGTTTCTATGTTAAGAAAGTATATTCCAGATATGAGCCATGTGGTAGAAGTGGCTCCTTTGCAGCTTAGAGAAGATTTGACATATCCTGAGCAGCCTGTACGTGTGGTTGATAGAAAAGAGCAAGTATTGAGGAGGCACACGATTCCTTATGTTAAGATCCAGTGGAGCAATCACTCAGAACGTGAAGCCACGTGGGAGCTGGAGGACAAGATGAAGGAAAAATATCCGGACCTTTTTGCAAGCTAAGGTATGTTAAATTTCGAGGACGAAATTTTTCTAAGGGGGAGAGAATGTGAGACACGGGCTGAAGTCGGCAGCCCTTGCCGACTTCAGTCCCGTTCTCTTTTTGGAAGGCCGGAACAGAGGATCGCGATTTGCGATCCTCTCCGGCTCTTCCGGGGATGATCGGGGCGGGGATGTCGCTAGTCCCGCGGCACCCCCCCCCCCTCCAGCTCATCCGCGGCCGAACCGCGGCCGCGGATCTCGCTCGGCCGCCGCGATCTTCGCGGCGGAGAGCCATCACGAGGGGGGTGATAAAAACCCCCCAAATCCTCCTCCCTAGGGCAAACCGAGCCCTCTTCCTCCTTCTCTTTCCTCCTTCCCTCCTCCTCCTCTCCGATCGGTGTGTCTTCCCGACCGAGCGCCGCCCGGATCCCCTCCGCGAGCTTCCACTGCTCCGAGATCCAACCCCTCGGCTTCAAACATCGCCGCCGTCGCTTGACGCCGGACCGAGCCTCCCTCGGCCGGGATTTGCCACCTCCGTCGACCGCCGGTAAGCCCTCCTCCGTCGAGATCCTCCTCTCCTCTGTTTCAGCCCAAGCAGCCGAGATCATCATCTTGGTTGCTTCTCCTCCCCGTCAGTCCCTGCAACGCCGCCGGCCGCCATGGCGGCTGGCTGGCAGTCGATCGAGGGGTGGCCCCTGGCCACCCAAGCCGGCCACCCCCGCCGGCCACCTCCCTCTCTCCTCCGTCTCTTCTTCTCCCCCTATTCGTGGGGGGGAGTTTGGGGAAGGAGGAGGCCCATCACGGGCCAAATTGGGCCGTTGGGCCCAGTCCATTGCAGTCCCAACTTGGGCCCAGTCCAGTCCGGTTGGGCCCAGTTGGGCAATACCCCCATGGGCCCAACTTGGATCCAGATCAAACCCGAGAATCCGAACCCGAACCCGAACCCGAACCCAAACCTGAACCTGAACCTGAACTGGAACCCGATCCCGAAACCCGGGATCCGAAACCCAAACCCATTTGACCAATAAACAGATTTTTTGCAGTTAAGCCCTTGGCAGTATGCTATTTCAGAAATAGGGACTCCTGTAATTTGTATTTGATCCCTATAGGAAAGATTTATTACATAAAGACCCCCAACTATATTTATTTAGTCCCCTCACTCAAGTTTTATTATAGAATAGTACCCTGTAATTAAGTATTAGTCCCTGCAAAAAAATCTTATTGTATAAATGAACAAATTAGAAGCCAACCTTGGGGGCCCTATTTAGCCGAGTCTATGCGGGCCCATTGGGCCGAGTCCGATATGGGCCCTATCAGGCCGTGCCCATTATGGGCCAACTTTGGGCTCTGTTGGGCCATGTCCAATAGTATTATTTTTGAATTTTGCTTAGTCTGAAATTAACAAGAAATTAATTAAACTTTAACAGGTGAACCTGATCCGTCTACCTGAAATAGGAATCAAGCGAGAAGAGGTAAGTAACTTAATACTTCGAGTGTGATTTCTAAATTATTTGATAAATAGATTAAATTCTGAAATATGTTTTGTATTTAGTAAAATGGGTCTGGCATGTTAAATTTCTGAAAATTATGCTTTGAAATCCGTAAACTATGATTGGAAAATTTATGAAATCTGTTTTTATATATATGTATTCTCAGCATGGCTATGATCTGTTCTGTTCTGGCCCCGCCAATGGGGATTATACGTTGGCCCTGTCGACTTGTAATCTGTGAGGAACCGGTTTCGACACCGTACCACCGGTGATTAGAATAGTGGTATTTGGACACCGTACCACCGGTGCTTAATAATAGTGGTGTTTGGCACCTTGTGCAACCCATGCCACTGGGTTACGTGGCCGTAGCCTATTATGTTGAGATTCTGGTATAAGAGTTTTTGGAAAAATGATAATAAGTTTTGAAAACAACAAAACGATGTTATTTATGATTTATTCCAGACATTATCCTGTATTTTGATCTGATATGCTCTGACCCCACTCTGGGGTATTTTGTTGCTTACTGGGCTAGTGTAGCTCATTATTCTATTTTCTCCATTTTTTCAGATCCAGAGGCTTGATCTCACGGGATTGAGGAGTGCGTTAGATTTTCCGACGATTCCTTCAGTTATTGGTCCTTTAGTTAGATTGATTAAAGTATTTGACTTACGTAAGCATATGTTATTTGAAATTTTGTAAGACTGCTTTTGAATAAATTTAAATAATTATGTCAGTTTTGAATATCTGTATTTGCTTTGATATGATCCGATGCCTTGCACGCCTGTGCGGCCCGCCGTGCGGGCGTGCGGCGTCTGCTGCGCCTCGGGCTCGGGGCGTGACACTCTGGCCTTACCTATTTTGCAATCAAACATTGTTCTCAACTCCGGGCACTACCAAGGGGACTGCAGAACCTAAGGAAGCTGGAAGACTTGGAAATCCAGAGTTGTGGGCATCTAGAGTACCTACCAGATGGGCTCAAGAACCTGACATCACTCATGCGTTTTGAGATTTCAGACTGTCCTCAGCTTTTATGCTTGCCAAATGATGGTCTGCCAACTAAACTTACAGTTCTTGAGCATCAACAATTGTCCAGAGCTCAGGCGACGGTGTGAAGTTGAGGCAGGTGAAGACCGGCCCAAGATTGAGCACATCTTCTCCGTATGGATTGATAAGGAACTATTAGTTTCTTCCATTCAGCCCAATACAGCAGCCATGGCTCACAGCCACTACACCAAGGTATGCCACTGCTGGTGTAGCTCACTTCTGTTCTGTTGTTACTTGTTAGAGATACTCCATGGGAATCATGATCATTGGAATCACTATGTGTTTGTCTCACCGAGCTTTAAAACAAATGAGTTTCACTTAATATGTTGCACAAAAGATTCAAGTTCGAAGGATTTGCTACAAGTTCCTTGACTTTAAACTCATTTTTTAGAAGATCAGATTAACGTTTTTCATTTTGTGAGTTCCAAACTGCTTATGTCATATGGTTTTTGCAGGGGAAAGCTCAGGGAAGTAGATGCAAATGATTACAGAAGCACCCCTTCACTTTATTATGGTAAGCAGCTATCCTGTAAATTACAAAAATGAGTATTATTTTTTGAGTTCCATCAGCCCAAGTGTGTTCTGTTCTCTACATAGGGTTGATAACTCCTGTCTATGTGCTTTTCTCCACTTGTTAAAAGCCACGTATCTGGAGAAAGTATTGCAACTTCAGTGTATTATTGTCAACTGGATTATGGTATGATCAGAATTCCTTGGCTCCTTTGTGGGATTTTGGACATAGAAGAGACCTAAGGAGGAGCTTAGATCTCATTGGGATCTATTATTCATGGCCATATGGTGGAGTATCCGGTCGAAGAGAAAGGGGTTTTCGAATTTCTGGTTGACAGAGGTCACCCTTTAAATGGAAGTTGAGCAGCATTTGACGTTTTGGACCTTACTAGCTTCAAGGAGATTGGACCAAAACTTCAAATTCTCTTCAAGATCTTACTAGCTTCCAATTCTAGTCTTGATTCGTATTTGTATGTGAAATTTGCTCTTCTTCATTTCATGCAATTATGAAGTGAATCTGATGGGCCTCTACATCTTGCTTCTGAACACACACAAACAAAGAGATGAGTTATTAACTTCGTAATGTTGATGTTTGTATCGAGATATGCATCATAGTGTTGATGCTTGTATCGTGATACACAGCAATATCGTTTTTCCTTCGTGATGAGAAAAATAAGGTTTGGCATACTGTATTGGTTAAAATTGCTTCTGATGAGTCGGGAGCCTAGAATTTGGTGCTTGTAGAATTCCTTAGGAGGATTTTGATGCACTTGCTCTAATTTTTAAAGTACCTTTGAATTAGAGCTGATCAAGGCCGGGCCTCGGGGCTACACTCTATTCATTTTTAATCGGGTTTCGGACCGGGCCTACTTAAAATTTGGCTTTTTCTGTGCCCAAGTTTGGCTCAAGTTTGGCTCATGATCGGCTGCATTTTGAATACTATCCGATTACATCTGAAAGCAACAAAGTAGCAGCCTCCAGCAAACAAAATTCTTAACCTATTTTCGAACGATTGTACTAATTACAGCATTCCAACAAGGAATAACAAGATGGCAGCAGAAAGTATTACTGCTTCCCATGATGCAACGCTTCACCGAAATGTTCAACCACTGCATGGAAGTTCTGCTGATTCCCTCATGAGTAGAGACTGAAATTCCCACTGCTTTTTTTTTTTTTATCTTTTGGCAATGTATATCTATCCGGATTTCAAACACTCTCTACTCTGGAAGCTGGGAAATTGGATACAATATAAAATAAGGCTGAACCAAAGAGACCGCATATCTCCTTTTTTTATTCTACTCAATATAGTGTGTGATAACCTCAACTGGTCAGACAAACAGGGATTCTAAAGGGTCTAGGACTTGGTCGTTCTTCATATGGTGTTCTTCTTCTTGCAGTTTGCTGATAATACTACTTTTTTTGTTTTTGTTTTTGAGAATAAATGAGACTAATGGGCATTAGTCACTGGAGCTTTTATTAAGAAGGAAGAAAAATTTCATATACATCCAGAATGGCCGAAGAGAAAATATACAAGAGAAAGAAGAAAGGGGGAGATCCAGTAAAAATTATAGATCAGTAGTCACGAAAACAAAAAAAAGATGGTAACACACTAAGAAGTAAAAGATGAAAAAGAATAAAGGAGACTTAAGTTAGCCTAATAAGATGGTTCAAATAGCACAAAAGATCCTGCGGTCAAATGATATTATTTTTTTTTTTTTGGTACATCGGCGACTCACACATGACGAGTGTGAAGATGGCCAACAAAATCAGAAAACAAAATGCTGCGCAGAGGCGTAGGCACAGCCTCGTGGTCTATCCAAAAAAAGCCTCCCGAGTGATGAGCCGCGAAGGAAGCAACCCAATCTGCCGCATCGTTCGCCTCCCGATATACGTGCGAGGCTTGGTAGGAGACAACTTCCTCCAGAGCTCTGCGGATATCGTGGAGCAGCGGCCGGTCCTCAACTAAGCACCCCCCTTTCCGGATCCACCCGATCACCGTGGTCGAGTCCCCCTCGAGAAGGATGCGACCCGCACCTAGAACCTGCCTCGCATAGGAGACACCCTTCCAGGCCGCCCGAAGCTCCGCGGTCACCACCGATGAGTCAAACATCCGCCATTCACCTACCGCCACAAGTCTGGCATCATGATCCCTAATAATAAATCCCACACCTCCGTAGCTCCCGTCCGCAAATACGCTACCATCAAAGTTCACCTTGAGAAAGCCAGGGGATGGGGGCACCCAGGATACTAGTATCGTCCTGGACGCTGCAAGAGTAGAATGGGGGCCCCAGATGTCCCTGACCAACCCAGTAGGTGAAGCCTCAATAATGTCGGTGATCTCCGCCGCATGCCGTAGAGCTCGGTCCACCACCATCCTCGGATGGCGGCTCTCGCCGTCGAAAACCCGTGTATTCCTCTCCAGCCAGCAGTGATAGGCCAGGTAGGCATCACGAGTCCCCCTCTCCTGTCATACAGACCCCCGGATGGAGGCCTCCAAATGTCGTAGGAACTCCTCAGTGGACGCCCACATCTGCCTCTGGTCAAACTGAGCTGAAGCATGTCTCCATATCTGACTGGCCCTAAGGCACCCAAAAAGAACATGATATTATTAGTTTGCTAGTAATACTATAATCTTTGCGTCCCGCTCAAATTAACTTCTCAAGTTGCTCCTTCTTGGATATCAGTTTGTGTCTGGCCTGCAGATAAACTTTAGGAAAAGCTTTCTGGTCTTCATCGGCAACAATCCCTGCCTGGCTCTATTAGATTTAAAAGAAAATTTCTGTTTGGTTCAATAGTTATACCTTTTATGTCTTTATAGCGGCATACTATTCGGAGTAGATCGACTGTACAACTTTAGGTTTCAGAAAAAATACCAAAAAAAACAAATAATAATGAAGAGATGTTGGAAGAAAAAGTCTAAAAGAGAGGAGAAAAATTTTTATTTTAAAAAGAATTATAAGCCCAGATTGAAACCCGCTCTCTCATAAATAAACAAAACTCTCTCTCTCTCTCTTTCTCTCTCTATCATGGTATGCCCAAAAATGCCTCATGTCACGCTCCTCTATCTTTTCTTATAACTCCCACTCTGTTTCGTATGAACGATGGATTGGAGGAACGATGAATAGAGAAGGAAGAATGGATGAGAGGAATGATGGATGGATTGTCCATCTATCCTCCCATGTATTTGGTGAAATATGGATTGATAGATAAGAATGATTCCCTCTTCTATTGGATATAAGAGGAATAAAATGGAGGATGGATGATATTTATATAATATTTTAAACTAAACCATTCTTTCATTAAAATATTACTATTATGAATTTAAAACACTTATTTATATTAAAAAAAAGAAGGCAATATAAACTTATAATCTTTATAATTTATGATAATATAAAAAATTAAATAAATATTTAATTTAAATTTAACTTAATTTAATAAATATTTTTAAATTAATTGCATATAAATTTATATATATATTAATTATATAATTTATAATTTAATTTAAATTATTAATTAATTTTATATAAATAGTTAACTGAAAAAATAGTGAATTTAATAGTACAGTTAAAGTAAAATAATATATAAATATAAAATGAATGAAAAAGTAGAGGTAATTTTGTTAAAGTTGAAACCCAACCCTCATGTACTCTATCCATGCTTTCTTACATCCCGTTGACTTGGGGATGCAAATGGGTGGGTCAGGATAAACCAGTCGGATTTATTGAGCCTGAGGCTCATTCTAAGCTAATTTGTATCATCGCATAAAAACAGAGAGAGAACTGTGTTGGAGTTCTAGATGACTCCAACATGTCGTTCCCCAATCACGTGGTCATCTACATTCTGCAAAATGACCAGGACGACTCCTTGGGCTTCCCCATTCGTCTCTTTTCTGTGGACACGAGCGTTCTCAGACAATCTCTCTCCCCAGATCTCTCCCTACCTCTTTCGCTACCTCTTCGTCTCTTTTTGTGGACGCAGGGGCTCTGAGAAGCAAGCAACGAAGCACATGGCTTTTCTGCAGGTCTTGTTTGAGAACTTGTTCACTCTTCTATCAGAGGAGTGGAGATTGGTCTTGGGAGCGGAGGACGAACTGAGAAATCTCAGGGACAATCTCTCCATGATTCAAGCTGTCCTTCGTGATGCAGAGGAGAGGCAGCGCACTGACCACGCAGTGGGATTGTGGCTTAACGAGCTCAGGGTCGTCGCCTATGATGCAAACGACGTGTTGGATGAGTGTGCTACCGAAGCTCAACGCCGGCGTCTGATCCCATACGCACAGGTACGCAACTCCTTGTCTGTCATCAATCCTAAGCGTGGCTTGTTCTGGTTCAAAATGTCCCATAGAATGAAAGAGATAGCCGATAAACTAGATGCCATCGGAAGGAGAAGGAATTCCTTTGGCTTGAGAGTGGGGAATGGAATGAGAAATCAAGAAGAGCGCGGCGACCTTCGTCAGACCAGCTCACTTAATCCTTCATCACCTCTTGGCAGGGAAAGCGATAAGCAAAGGATAGTAGAACTCTTGGTATCATCGCAGATGGAGGACAGTGGAAACATTTCTGTTGTTTCCATTCATGGAATGTGTGGAATTGGAAAGACCACCGTTGCTCAGGTAGTCTATAACGATGAGGCCGCGGTAGAGAGATATTTTGAGCTCAAGCTGTGGGTTCATGTATCCTATGATTTCAATGTAAAAAGACTCACGAGAGCCATGATAGAATCCGTAGATAGCTGTGCATATGACCTCAGCAATCTCGACAATCTTCAGAAACACCTCAAGGAGAAGCTGGCTGGAAAGAGATACTTATTAGGAAGTAATTTGCAATCAATGCACATGACTCTTCGGTGTTGATACAACTTAGCATTCCAAAGAGTTATTTTGTAATCCAAAGAGTCATTTTGTAATCCAAAGAGTCATTTTGTAATCCAAAGTGTCACCTTGGAAATCTCAGAAGTACTTGTATTTCAAAGAGTCATTTTAGTACTCCAAGAGCATTAAATGTTACTTAAATTGTCATTCTATATAAGAATGGCTTTAGCAAGATTGTAAGATGCAGAAAAAAAACTATGAATGAAAAATATCTCTTGCTTCATTCCTAATCCTATCCCATCAACTTCACACCTTGTTCCAACAAATTTGGTATCAGAGCCTGGAAAAAAATACTTGTCAAGATGGCATCTTCATCAACTACCATGTTCTCCTACACTTCAAACCAAGTTCCCATCTTTGATGGTGAGCATTATGACTATTGGAGTAGTCAAATGCAAACCATATTCATATCCCAAGACCTTTGGGACATAGTCGAAGGTTCATATGCAGAGCCACCTCAACCACAAGAAGTTACAAAAAATTGGACAGCAGAACAACAAGGAGAGTACAAGGAGAATGTGAAGAAAGATGCATGTGCTCTTCGATACATTCAACAAGGAATAAGCAAAACCATCTATCCCAGAATTTTTGGAGCAAGAAAAGCAAAGCAAGCATGGGAAATACTCAAAGAAGGTTTCCAAGGTAATGAGAAAGTTATCTCATTAAAGTTACAATCACTGTGGAGAGATTTTGACAACATGCAAATGAAAGAAGGCCAAGGTATGCAAAGTTTTCTGACCAAAGTTACTGAAGTTGTTAATCAAATTAGAAGTCTTGGAGATACTATTGAAGATAGAAAAGTTGTTCAAAAGGTTCTTAGAAGTCTTCCTACAAATTATGATCATGTTGTCACTGCAATAGAAGAATCAAAAGATCTCTTTACCTACAGTTTTAATGAACTAATGAGTTCTTTACAAGTTCATGAGGAAAGAATGAATAGGTTTTCTACTCAACCTCTTGAGCAAGCTTTTCAAACTAAGCTCAACACCTCAGAGAAAAAGAATTTTAAACAGAAATACAAAGGAGGACTATTCCAAAAGAAGGAAAGAGGCAACTATCAAGGAGGAGCAAACCAACAACAATCAGGTGGTTTCAATCCTCGATGCCGAGTTTGCAAGAGGAACAACCATGACTCAAAAGATTGTCGATACAGATGCAATAAGTGCAAGATTCCCAACCATTCACAAAGGGACTGTTGGTACCAAAAGAAGAATGGAAATGAAGAAGCCAACTTCACTAAAAATGAAGCAGAAACTCAACAACTCTTCTCTTGCATGAATGTTCAAGAAGATTCTCAAAATGTATGGTATTTGGATAGTGGGTGTAGCAACCACATGACGGGGAACCAAAAGATCTTCATCCAACTTGACAAAAATTATTCTTCTCAAGTCATGCTCGGAGACGGCAAACTCCAAACTATTGAAGGCAAAGGATCTATTGAAGTTCTCACCAAAGGAGGTAACAAAAGGCTTATTAATGATGTTCTTTATGTGCCAAATTTATCTCATAACCTCCTAAGCGTTGGGCAACTTACTCAAAAAGGATATGCTATCAACTTCAATAACAGTAGCTGCAAAATTTTTGATAAAAAGAATAACTGTCTAGTTGCTATTGTTCCTATGAGCACAAACAAGGTGTTTCCTCTAACCATGTTATCACAAGATGTCGTATTCAAAAGTGAAGCTATTAATATGTCAACTTTATGGCATCTTCGATATGGACATTTGAATATGAAGGGGTTGCATCTACTCAAGCAAAAAAATATGGTGATTGGTCTCCCTCTCATCGAAGGAAGAAGTCAAGTATGTGAAGGCTGCATATATGGAAAAATGCACAAGCTACCATTTCCAAAGTCTTCATGGAGATCCAAAGCACCTCTTGAACTTGTTCATGCTGATATATGTGGACCCACAGCAACTCCATCACACAACAACCGAAGGTACTTCATTCTATTTGTTGATGATTATACTAGAATGATGTGGGTTTACTTCTTGCATGCCAAGTCCGAAGCCTTCTCTATGTTTCTACAATTCAAAGCACTAGTTGAGAAACAAAGTGGATTCCAAATCAAGACTCTTCGAACTGATCGAGGAGGAGAGTTTATCTACAAACCATTTATGGAGTACTGCAAACATAATGGTATCCAAAGACAACTCACAGTTCGTATGAGTCCTCAACAAAACGGAGTTGCTGAAAGAAGGAATCGCACCATTGTTGAAATGGCCCGAAGCATGTTGAAAGGAAAAGGCTTACCAAATAATTTTTGGGCTGAAGGTGTGCATACTGCTATTTACATTCTTAATATATCTCCTACAAAAGCAGTGTTTAACAAAACTCCATTTGAAGCATGGCACAAAAGAAAACCAACAGTACATCATCTTAAAGTATTTGGTTGTATTGCCTATTCTCACATTCCATCACAATACCGGGAGAAATTTGATGAAAAAGGAGAAAAACTAATATTTATTGGTTACAGTGATGAATCCAAAGGTTACAGGTTGTTCAATCCAAAAACCAAGAAGCTTGTCGTCTCAAGAGATGTAATTTTTGATGAAGCATCTAACTGGAATTGGACACAGAACTCATCTCAAATGTCAAACGCATATGAATTCATGGAGCCACAAGCTAGACAAGAAGAGCATCAACAAACTCCTTCTACACCAACATCAATTTCTTCACCAAGTTCAATTCATTCTTCTCCTTCATCACCAATACAAACTTCACCATCTATGTCACAAACTCCCTCTTCTTCATCAAGTTCAATCCATTCTCCCTCTTTTTTAGAAACCATGGATACAGATTCTTTACCAAAGAAAGTTCGATCTATGCAAGATATTTATAACACTTCTCACCTTGCTTTCTTTGGTTATGAACCTCAGAATTTTGAGGAAGCTGTTGTAAAGGAAGAATGGAAAAAGGCAATGGATGATGAGATTGCAACAATTCAAAGGAATAAAACTTGGGAGCTAGTCAACCTGCCAAAAGAGAAGGATGTGATCGGGCTAAAATGGATCTACAAAATCAAGTATAAAGAAGATGGATCTATTCAAAAGCATAAAGCTCGACTTGTCGCCAAGGGATACTCACAGCAGCCTGGCATTGATTTTACCGAAACATTTGCACCAGTTGCAAGAATGGAGACAATCCGTATTGTTCTTGCTCTTGCTGCACAACTTGAGCTTCAAGTCCTCCAACTTGACGTCAAATCTGCTTTCCTCAATGGCGAACTGAAGGAGGAGGTATACGTCAAACAACCTCAAGGCTATGAAGTGGCAGGTATGGAACACAAAGTCTATAAACTTCATAAAGCTCTATATGGCTTGAAGCAAGCTCCACGAGCTTGGAACAGCAGGATTGATAAATATTTTTGTTCAAATGGATTCCAAAGAAGCCCAAGTGAACCATCTCTTTATGTAAAGATATGTGATGCTACTAACTTTCTTGTTGCATGTATCTATGTTGATGATCTTATCTACATGGGTACTAACATGCAAGTTGTAGATGAATTCAAGCAAAGCATGATGAAGGAATTCGAGATGACGGATCTCGGATTAATGAAGTATTTTCTTGGAATCCAAGTAAAGCAAGCCAAAGGAGAAATTTTTATCTCACAGGAGAAATACATTAAAGACATGTTACGGAAATTTCAAATGGACAAGAGCAAACCAGTTTCAACTCCAATGGCATTGAATGAAAAGTTAAAACAAGATGATGATGCTGAAAAAGCTGATGCACAGCTCTATCGAAGTCTAGTTGGTTCATTAATATATCTAGCCAACACACGGCCTGACATTATTTATGCCGTGAATGTTGTTTCAAGATTTATGCAAGAACCAAGCAAACTGCATTATGCTGCTGCAAAACGCATTCTGAGATATCTTCAAGGAAGTCAAAGGCAAGGCATAAAATATATTAAAGAAGAAAATAACAATCTTGTTGGTTATTCCGATAGTGACTGGGCTGGTTCAATTGATGATAGAAAAAGCACGTCTGGCTATATTTTTTGTCTTGGTTCAAAGATGATTTCATGGAGTTCAAAGAAACAAAAATCAATTGCTTTATCTTCAGCAGAAGCAGAGTACATCGCAGCTACAGATGCTGCATGTGAAGCAGTTTGGTTAAGAAGAGTTCTCTTGGATCTACAACAAACTCAAGTTCAACCAACTATCATTTATTGTGACAGCATGTCAGCAATTGCTTTGTCTAAAAATCCAGTCTTCCATGCAAGGTCCAAGCATATTGAACTTCGACATCATTTCATTCGGAATTTGGTAAACAAAGAAGAAATCATTTTGAAGTATGTTGGCACAAATGAGCAAGCTGCAGATTTTCTTACCAAAGCTGTCACCATAGAACAATTCAGAAAGGTTAAGAATCAATTGCAAATTAAGGAGGAGTATTAGGAAGTAATTTGCAATCAATGCACATGACTCTTCGGTGTTGATACAACTTAGCATTCCAAAGAGTTATTTTGTAATCCAAAGAGTCATTTTGTAATCCAAAGAGTCATTTTGTAATCCAAAGTGTCACCTTGGAAATCTCAGAAGTACTTGTATTTCAAAGAGTCATTTTAGTACTCCAAGGGCATTAAATGTTACTTAAATTGTCATTCTATATAAGAATGGCTTTAGCAAGATTGTAAGATGCAGAAAAAAACTATGAATGAAAAATATCTCTTGCTTCATTCCTAATCCTATCCCATCAACTTCACACCTTGTTCCAACAATACTTGCTCGTCTTAGATGATGTATGGAATGAGGATACGGAAGAATGGGAGAGGCTTAGAGTCCCCTTGCTATATGGAGCCAAAGGGAGCAAGATACTAGTGACCACTAGGAGTGAGGAAGCTGCGCATATTATGAGAACCTCGACTACGTACTATTTGCAGGGTTTATTAGATGATGACTGCTGGTCTTTGTTCTGCCAGTATGCATTTGCCCGAGATCCAAATGCATTTTCTGATCTAGATGATATCGGAAGACGGATTGTGAACAAGTGCAAGGGCTTGCCTCTGGCAGCGATTGCTTTGGGCCATAGGATGCGCAGGGTAGCTGACAGAAGCAAGTGGGAAGCAATTCTCCAAGACGAGAAGTGGGAATTCTCTGGTGGGAGCAGCGACATCTCTCGTGCGGTTAGCTCGAGCTACCAGCAATTGCCTGCACATCTTAAGCCATGCTTTGCATATTGTTCCTTAATTCCGAAAGGCTACGAGTTCGAGAAGGAGTTCGTAGTCCAACTGTGGATAGCACAAAATTTCATTCAGCCAAGTGGGGGAGAACGAATCGAAGACATAGGCAGCTACTACTTTGATTCGCTTGTGCAGAAGTCATTCTTCCAGTTCTCACACTTTGACTATAAAAGCAGCCGACCTAGGTACAAAATGCATAATCTTATTCATGACTTTGCTCAACATGTATCAAGGGAGGAATGTTGTATAGCGGAGCTTGGCAAACCATGCAATCTCTCTGCAAAGACTCGGCATCTGTCGTTGATCTGTGACCGGTTTCTGCGGGATAACTCGACGCAATCCCCTCTGTCTAATCAAAGGAAGAATATTTTTAAGACATTATATGGATACAGTGGCTTGTACACGCTCCTGCTGGCTGGTGGATCCACAACACATGAGATAAGGGTCCCCAGCAATCTTGCAAAGAGATTGGAAAGACTACGGACCTTGGATCTGAGCAACTGTGGCATAAGTACGCTGCCTGAATCAATAGGTGATTTGAAGCACCTTCGGTGCCTCCAGCTTCGCAACACAAATATTAGAAGGCTGCCTGAATCAGTGGGTTGCCTTTACAATCTTCAGATATTGGGTCTTAGAAATTGTGATATTCTGGAGTTGCCTTGGAGCACAAGAAATCTCCGAAAACTGCGCCATCTCGATCTGCATCTTGATGAAAATTCAGTGATGGCACAGGCTGCCATGTCCAGAGGGAATAGTCTGAGGTCCATGCCACCAAAAATTGGACTTTTAACTGATCTCCAAACATTATCAAGATTTGTTGTAGGTACACAGCATAGATGTGGGTTAAGAGAGCTGAAGGATTTGAACAATCTCCATGGAGAGCTTCAAATTTCAAACCTTCATTTTGTTTCAAAAGCAGCAGAAGCCAAGGAGGCGAATTTAGCTGGAAAGCGATACATTCACAGGTTAGAGCTACGATGGAGCTATGCACTCGGTGTGGATGAGGAGAAAGTTCTGGATAGCCTCCAACCTCACACTAACCTCAAAGAGCTAAGGATAGTAGGCTATGGAGGTGCTTCATTTCCGGATTGGATATGGCATTCTTCCTTCTCCAATCTAGTAATCTTGTCGCTCTCCGACTGTGGTAAATGTGAAAAACTCCCACCGCTTGGACAGTTGCCACTTCTGAAGGAACTCTATGTAAAAGGAATAGATTCAGTGAAGACTGTGGATTGCTCATTTTGTGGTCATGACAGAAGAAATTTCCCATCATTGCAAAAGCTACATTTTGAGAGCATGCACAGCTTGCAGGTTTGGTGTGGATATGATAATTGCCTGCTTCCTTTGCTTCGAGAGCTGGTTTTTAAGAACTGCACTGGTCTTCGACAACTTACTCATAATCTTCCTTCCCTGTCAAAATTGGAGATTGAGGGATCCCCAAAATTAGTTGGCTTGCGAAGCTTCCCATCGCTCCAATCTTTAGAGGTGAAGGCCAGCGGCGACTGGGTTTTCGACTCATGGTCCAGTCTCGCTTCTCTTTCCTCCCTGACCCTCAGCGGGTTGCCAACAATAAGCTTGCCTTCAGAACTCCAGCTTGGCCGTGCTTCTATACGCTGCTTGGAAATCAGTTACTGTGACCACTTGGTATCATTGCCAGACAATTGGCTCCCCACTGACCTTACCTATTTTGCGATCAAACATTGTTCTCAAATCCGTGCACTACCAAGGGGACTGCAGAACCTAAGGAAGCTGGAAGACTTGGAAATCCAGAACTGTGGGCAGCTAGAGTACCTACCAGATGGGCTCAAGAACCTGACATCACTCATGCGTTTCGAGATTTCAGACTGTCCTCAGCTTTTATGCTTGCCAAATGATGGTCTGCCAACTAAACTTCAGTTCTTGAGCATCAACAACTGTCCGGAGCTCGGGCGACGGTGCAAAGTTGAGGAAGGTGAAGACTGGCCCAAGATTGAGCACATCTTCTCGGTATGGATTGATAAGCAACTAGTGGGTCATCTAGTTCAGCCTCAATACGAAGATCAGAGCACGCGCCCACTGTATGAAGGTACGAGCTCAAATTAGTTGCTCTTCTAGCGCGCTTCTTTTGTTTTGGTATATGCCTCGTAGCCGCTTCGAAAATTAGTTACTCTGTGATTGTATTTCTCTGAGCTATACCATACAACATTTGATCTTCAAGTGTTAAGCTTGAGATTCTAAATTTAGAAGAACAATTACACAAAAAAATTTATTTCTCATATGTTTTATAGTAAGAGTCGAAAGTCTGAAAATTTTGTTATATCTCCATTGATTCCCCCTTTAGAAATCCATATATGATATCTTCCTTGATATCGAATTTATTTCTAAATGATTCATTCAATATATATTTTTTCAATTAGTTCCAAATCGACGAAACCGCATCATCACCCAAAAAAAAGGGGGAAAAAATTGATGATATCGCATGGTTTTTTACAGGGCAAAGCTCAGGGCAATAAATCGGAATGATTGCAAAGGTGCCATCACCTCTATCATGGTATGCTATCCTATAAAGGTAACAAATAAGTTATACTTATTGAGGCCAATTAAACAACATATGTTTTACTTTGCTACATTAGATTGACGTATTTTTTTCATATTGGTTTGTTATGAAGGCAGGTATCAAGGCAATGAATTCATTTCATAGTTTGATGTTTCTATCGTGATGTGGAGCAGCAAAGTCTCACGGATGGGTATCATATGATGAGGAGCATAGCTTCAGATGCTCTCTCTCTCTCTCTCTCTCTCTGTGTGTGTGTGTGCGCGCGCGCGCGCGCGCTTTATAAGTCAAGATCTTGGAAGTGTCAGGAGCATGGCTTTTGGTGCTTGCAGTATTCCTTGTGAGGACTTTGATGCAGTTACATTCTAAGTTCCATACTCTGTACTTTGATTTGTCATGAACCCATGATCAGTTTCAAAACTTCTTTATGTACTTGTGGCTCAAAACCCAGAGTAATTGCCTCAAAAGAGTGAAGGATAAGGTTTTTGAGAGAATCCAAAATAGATAAGTCATACCAAATGATAGCCCTAGGTACAACATTTCTACCACATATGACAGATGGACAGATGGACAGATGGATGTGAACAATACTGCTGTTCATGAACCAAAGCTTCTCCAAAATGTTCAACAACCATTACTGGAAAGTAGACTCCCATTTAATCGCTGCAGTACCTTATACTGTTCTGATTCATTCTTAAAGCATTTTTTAAATAGCTTTACATGTTACATTAGCATTGCTCCTTTCTTGAAGCATGTTAGGATTGGTTTGCTTCTGATTCACATCTTACAATACTTTCTATCTTATAAAAGCCTCCTCCGTTACCCGAGGCAGACTTCTGCTAAGAACAATAGTCTCCTGGTAAAGCTTCCATTCAGCATTCCAGGTGGCCTGAAATACTGACCGGCTCTTATCTTGTCAAAGTTCTCATAAACTCTTGAGACTAGGTCACATGACGTCTTTTCTTCTTCCAATGAACTCCCAGCTTTCTTGCAGATCGATACGTAGAACTCCCAGCATCCCATTCTTCTTAACCTCTTTTTTCTTTCTTTTCTTCCTTTTTTTTTTTCCTGAGAAATTCGTTCTTGTTAACTGAAGAAGTTTTTGAAGAGATAGATAAAGAGATGATGGGATAAATGGTATCATTTTTATTACCATTGTTAGTCGGAATTCATGAGCTTATATAGAGCTCATTACAGAGTTGTTTTGAAGCTCAACAGTACACAACGGATTCTGTTTAACTTGCTGTTACAGCACCAGAATCCGTTCCTGCTATTATAAGGTGGTTGAAACGTTTCAGCTTGAAACGTTTGGAGTGACCGTTGGATAACTTGGTCTGAGCACATGGGGGAGAAACAGTGGGAAAACTTCTGGAGTTGATGGTGTGTGTTGATACCCCCCCTCAAGCCGAGTTCGTGGGCAGAACTCGAAGTTTGGAGCAGAGATGGGAATGCCGCTTGACACAGAGAGCTTTTGTGAAAATGTCAGCCAGTTCATCTTGTGTAGAAATATGAGCAAGGCGAATTTCTTTGAACTCGACCTTTTCTCGCACGAAGTGGTAATCAACCTCTATATGCTTCGTGCGAGCATGAAAAACAGGGTTTGTTGCTAGTGATAGAGCAGAGACGTTGTCACAGCATAGTTCCGTGGATGTAGAAGCAGGAATCTGCAGTTCGTGAAGAAGGCTACGAAGCCAAATAATCTCAGTTGTTGTAATTGCTAGAGCTCTATATTCAGCTTTAGTGGATGAACGTGCAACCGTAGATTGTTTCTTAGCAAGCCACGAGATAAGATTGGGTCCAAGAAAGATGCAATAGCCTGTGGTGGAACGACAATCGGAAGAGTCCCCTGCCCAATCGGAGTCACAGAAGGCAGAGAGATCCAGTGAGCCAGATTTATAATGAAGGGAATGATCCACTATCCCTTTGACATACCGGAGAATCCGTTTGAGCATCTGATAATGGATATGTAGGGGACGATGCATAAATTGGCAAATATAGTTGACTGCAAAGGAGATGTCCGGCCTGGTGATGGTGAAATATTGGATTGAACCAGCCAGGCTTCTAAAGAGTTCCGGATTGGAGAAGAGTGCAGTCTCCTTTGTAGGCTGTTGCTTGATCGATAAGGGCGCAGTAACAGGTTTGCAATCTGACAACCCAGCCTTCTGCAAAAGAGAGTGTGCATATTTTGACTGGTTTAAAGCTACTCCTGATTTAGAATAGATGGCTTGAATCCCCAAGAAGTAGGAAAGAGTACCAAGGTCTTTAATCTTGAATTGACCATTTAGTTGAAGAAGAAGCTGGCTAATTGCATTGCTGCTGTTCCCCGTTATAAGTATGTCATCGACATACACAAGGACATAGATAACAGTGGTATGCTGATGAAGAAGAAGGAGTGAAGGATTAGCTGTGCTGATCGTGAATCCAAGTTGGAGCAGAAAGGATGTGAAGGTGGCAAACCACTGCCGGGGAGCTTGCTTCAGACCATAGATTGCCAATTTGCAAACATGATCACATCTGAGAGGGTCGATGAATCCTTTTGGCTGTTCCATAAAGATTGTTTCCTCTAATTTGCCATGTAGAAAGGCATTCGACACATCTATTTGTCGAATGGGCCAGCTGAGTGTAATAGCCAGAGCTATTAGAATACGGATGGTCTGGAACTTGGCAACTGGGCTGAAAGTTTCAAAATAGTCAATGCCATATTGTTGTTTAAAGCCTTGAGCTACTAGCCGGGCTTTATATCTGGCAATGGAGCCATCAGAGTGGTGTTTGATTTTAAATGTCCATTTGCATCCCAGTACATGTTGATCCGGAGGGCGTGGAACTAATTCCCAGGTTCCTTGCTCAAGAAGAGCATTGAACTCTTGTAACATGGCAGATCTCCACTGAGGACTGGTGTTTGCAACACTAAAACAAGTGGGTTCCGGGATAGAGGGGAGGCTGATCAAGGAAAGTATCTATCTAGGCCGAAGCGAGCCTGTTTGTAGTCTTGTAACCATGTGATGTCGTAGAGGAGGCTGTGCTGAAGGAAGTGGGACAGAAGAGAAACTTGCGGATGTGGCAGATTTGGATGGAGGAGGCAAGACTATGTTGGATGGGGATGGGAGACCGGCAGGGGTAGGCAGTGGAGAAGCTGTGGAGAGAGTGGTGGTGGAGGAAGATGTGGCAGCAGAACTGGTGGAAGACAGTGATGCAGGAACTAGAAGGGCGAAAGGTATTGATGATGTTGAAGGGGAAGAAGTGGGAGTTGGTTGAGAGAATGGAAAGCAATTTTCATCAAATCTAACATGGCGAGAAATAAAGACTCTGCCAGTGCTGGGATTATAACATTGGTATCCTTTGTGATGGGTAGAATAACCAAAGAAAATGCATGGGGTGGATCGAGGTGATAATTTGGTGCGTGAGTAGGGCCGAAGCCAAGGGAAACAGCGACATCCAAAAGTTTTAAGAAAGCTGTAATCAGGAGATTTGTGATACAACACTTCACATGGAGATTTATGTAGAAGTAATGTTGATGGTAGGCAATTAATAAGATAAACCGCAGTGAGCAAAGCTTCAGTCCAGAACTTAGCAGGGACTGAAAAATGAATGAGCAGGCTTCGCACTACCTCAAGAATATGGCGATGTTTCCACTCAGCAGACCCATTTTGTTCGGGAGTGTGAGGGGACGACATTTGATGATCGATGCCAGAGGAGGAAAATAAGGACTGAAAACTATGATTATTAAACTCACCACCACCATCAGATCTAAAGATCTTAATGGAGGTAGAGAATTGCGTCTCAACCAAATTCTTAAAGTGTACAAAATGGTGAAATACATCTGATTTAGAGACCATAGGGTACACCCAGCTAAAACGAGAAAAGTCATCAAGAAATAAAATGTAGTATCGAAATCCAGTGACAGAGGGATGAGGAGAGGGTCCCCAGACATCTGAGTGAACAAGTTCTAGAGGATGCTTTGATGAAATGCCGATGGAGTTGAATGGGAGCTTGTGGCTTTTGGCCATGTACAGCAGGTGGAACACACAGCAACCGATGTCCTGGTATCTCGAATAGAAGAATGCTTAGCTATTTGAGAGATGACAGAGTCGGCTGGATGTCCAAGATGAGGATGCCAGAGGTTGATAGGAGAAGAGGTGGACAGAAACGCTTTGGATGGAGAGAAGGACGGAGAATGATGTTGCACGAAAGTGAATGGGATTTGATACAATCCCTCAGTGCAGCATCCCTGTAAGAGTATATGTTTGGTGTGTTTGTCCTTGATAACACAACCATTGGAGTCAAAAATGAGAAGGCAGTTGTTATCCGAAGCAAGTTTATGAACAGATAGTAAATTATATGAAATGGTAGGAACATGAAGAATTTGTGAAAGACGAAAGGTATGAGTTGGGGTGGGAAGAATACCAGTTCCTGAGTGGCGGATGGGAAGTGACTCCCCATTACCAATAGATACCTGCTCAGGACCATGAAAGGCTGTTGGTTGATTTATTATTGAAGCATCAGCGGTCAAGTGAGTTGGGTTACCACTATCTATTATCCAATCACCTGAAGAGGAAGCAGCAGTGGTAGGTGCTGTAAAGAACGCCTGATGACCAGAAGATGATAGAAGTTTTCTTGTGTAATTGGTATCAAGGCAATACCAACAGTGGACTGTAGAGTGTCCTTGCTTTCTACAAATCTGACATTCTATAATGGACTGACCACCATTGCCACGCCCAGAGTTGATCCAAACACCAACTCGTGAAAGTGGTCTTGTTCTACCACCACCTCTATATATAGAAGAAAGTCTGCCACCATGTCCTCATCCCTGAATGGCAGACAGAGCAAACGTGGAGTCATGTGTTGGGTGGTCTCTTTCCTTAGTGTATAAGATGATCTCCTCACTGCATAAGAGAGCATAGAGCTCATCCAAGGAAATTGAGGAGGATCAGGTTCGAATTGTCGTTGCAAAGGAGTCATAGGAGGCTGGTAACCCATTGAGAACATAGAGAATAACATCCTCTGGATCAATCTACGAACCAGTAGCAGTCAGTGTATCAACTATGGATCAGATCTCATCAAGATATTGAGACATTGACAGATCCTGTTTCTTGACATTGTGTAACTCACTTTTGAGCTGAATGATGTGTGTTCTCGTAGCAGAGTTTAATCTGCAATCTAGAACTGCCCAGATTTGGTAACAGTGTTCTAGATTAATGACATATGGGAGAACAGAAGAGGAGATGATGGAGTTCAATGCTGTGGTAAGAAATTGATCCGTAAAAAACCAAGCATCATATGCTGAAGAATCCGATGTATCAGATGGTTGAATGTGTGTAGATGAACCATCAAGAAAGCCAAAAAATCCGCTGGCTTTGAAGATTCTAGTGACTTGAGATCTCCATGTAAGGTAATTATCAGAGGTAAGCTGATTTGGTATCAAGGATCGAATCTGATTCAACAGGAATTTTAGTTTAGGTGGAATAGTTTGAACATCCTGAGCTTTTATGTCTTCTGCAGCACCTGTGGCATAAACAGACTCGGGAGAGGCCATGGGCAGTCGAACTTCCAGATCGATTGATTGTCCTGACATCTGTTGTTAGAGGTCTTCCATCATGATGAGAGAAAGATTGAAAGGATGCACAGGATCTTAGGCTCTGATACCATGAAGAAGTTTTTGAAGAGATAGATAAAGAGATGATGGGATAAATGGTATCATTTTTATTGCCATGGTCAGTTGGAATTCATGAGCTTATATAGAGCTTATTACAGAGTTGTTTTGAAACTCAACAGTACACAACGGATTCTGTTTAACTTTCTGTTACAGCACCAAAATCCGTTCCTGCTGTTATAAGGTGGTTGAAACGTTTCAGCTTGAAACGTTTTGAGTGACCGTACGATAACTTGGTCTGAGCACATGGGGGAGAAACAGTGGGAAAGCTTCTGGAGTTGATGGTGTGTGTTGATATTATTCCAAAAGGAACCTGCAACTATTCGAAGAACTACATTTTATACATGCACATTCAGATGGTATAGGTCCAACCAGTTATACCGAATTAGGACGATTTTTGGGGAAAATGGCCAACTATAATGACGAGGGTGGGCTCTCTCCGAGCCGAGTCCACGACTTGGCAAGCTCGGCATTTAATGCGATTAAGGTGTTGTCAGTTTTTCAGCTCCCAAGGTGCCAGGTCTCCCCACTTCCATTGGTTCACCCTGTCGTTCTCTCATCGAGCTAACTACTTCTTTGTTGGGGCGGACTGTTCTAAATTTCAAATGTCCTTTCTTGGCCACTGTTAGATGTATGCCCTAGAAGCCAATTTGGCTGACACATTGTTGATTCTAGGGACATAATTTTGTACTTGACTGTTTATTATTGAATAAATAAAAGGCATCTTTTCATTCATATTATTTATGTGTCTATGAATCGTCCAAGAAATTAATAAGATGATGATACATATTCTCAAGAGTTGAGAATTTGAGCCATGTATCATTGGTGATTAATTTCTAAATGCTCCTGATCAATGGATCATCACGAGGACGGTGATCGATCCGATCAGTGCACAGATCACTTTCCTTCTGGATGGATGAGACTTGAGTCCACAGTGTAGGGACACTGAAGTGATAGTGCAGGTGCTTGTTAGAGAACAAGGGTACTGAGCGTGACCAAGACAAGAAGTCACTTGGATGTCTATCCACTCGCCAGTGACTTGCTTGATGTTGCAGTAGTGTGACTGGTCCTTTGACCTGCGGTGCTTCGGCTACTCACAGTGAGGTTATTGTAGTTTGACTGCACACATACATGGTCTCTAGCCATATGGGTCCATGCAGTGTAGATTGGCTGCAGTAGGTTCACTGTAGGAGTAGGGTATGCACCTATAAGGAATCTATCGACCTTGATAGAAGAGGAGTGATCCTATGTGATTTGTTAGACTGAGTTCTAAGACCTTGGCCAGGGCAGTAATATAAAGTGGAAAAAGAGTTTTCCACTATCGAACTCAAGTCGAATAAATCTTGACATATGACAGACGATGGGGTTTGACGAGTTGTCCATGACCTCCGTCCTGTAGGGATCCACGATAGTAGGACTGTATCACATGTTAACTGCACCTAGAGGTTCATCATTCCATTCTGCTGGGTAGCCACTACATGCTGCTAGGTGTCACTGGTGGATGGTGGGACTCACAGGGATTATCTCGATGATCGATAAACCCTAATGAGTTGAGTTGAAATCGTTCCAACCCATTGAAAGGAGTTTTCAATGATATTGAGATAGAGATCACAATATATCTCACTACCAGTCAGAATAGAACCTATGGGGTCACACACACTAGAAGTATTGACCGATCCGATGGTTGAAATCGTGATTAAGAATCACAAGTAATCAATTTGATTGATAAAGAAGTTGAAGAAGGAACCAAGGGAATTAATTAATTGGACTTGAAACAAGAGTCCTACTTCGGGTAGGATTCCTAGAATTCTAATTGGATTAGGACTGGGAATCCTAGTTGGAGTAGGACTGGGATTTCTACTTGGAATAGGATTCCTACAATCCTAATGAGATTAGGAATTTTGAATTAAAATAGGATTCCTACTTGGAGTAGGATTCCTAGAAATCCTAATTAGATTAGGACTTCGGATTCAAATAGAGTCCTAATTGGATTAGGACTAAAATTAAACAAATCCTAATTGGATTAGGATTCCTTAAGTCTAAATTAATTAATAATCTAATGAATCAACATGACTCCTAATTGGATTAGAATTGAAGAGTTCAATTGAGTCATGGTTCATTCAAGTCCTAATTGGATTAGGACTAGCATAGATTGAACCCAATTTGGCGAATCCTAATTAGATTAGGATTAAACCATGAGAGAGGCACCTAATCCTCTTTGAAAGAGGATTAGGTTAACCAAGTAAGAGGGACATCAGCCCCTCTCCACTTGGCTAGGGCGACATGAAGAGCTAGGGCCGGCGCCCCTTCTTTGGTAAGTTATCATGGAGCTCCTAATTGTTAGGAGCTCCACTCACTTTAAAAGGAGGACTAGGGCCGGCCCCCCTCAAGATTGAAACCTCTCTTCCTCCAAGCCGTGGCCCTCTCCTTTCCTTGGTGTTCTCAGCCGCAAGCAAGGGAAAAGCTCTCCAAGTGTTGGCGGCCTCCTTCCCTTCCCTTCCTTCATCCAACACAAGGAACAAGAGAAGGCTGCGTAGGGGATCATCTTCTTCCTCTTCTTCATCCTTCTTCTTCCTCCTTCTAAGCACAATCAAGAGTTGATTGAGAGGGAGGACATCAGCCATCAAAGCTATCTCTGCAAGGGAGCTAGCACCCCGGTGAGATAGAAAGCTTGGATCGGATCCTGCTTCGTGTGGATACCCGTAGAGGCCGGACGTTTGAACGGCTTCAAGCGAACCCTCTTCCAAAACCACGAATTCAGATTTGCGGTGATCATCTACCCGCGCAAGGTGAAGATTTGATCTTCCTAATAGTTTTAAAAGTTTTAATTCTTACCTAATTACGAAAGGTCTCGAAACAACGTTCATGCGATGAACGTCGAACCCGTGCATGCCGATTCCGCTGCCATCTGAAAAATTTTTGAAATATCAGCGGCATGGGCGGGTTCCCAACAGCCACCACCTCTAAAGTTTCTTGCAGACTCTTAAAAAAAATATGAGACATCTCAATTTTAGGTCAGACTAATTTTTTTGACCTTGAACATAAAACGAGATAAATAATTTCGACTCCAAATGAGAAGTCGACAGCCGAGAAGAACCAACAGCATGCATAGACAAAGGCTAACAGTCTTAACAATCGACAGCCCTCGCAGTCCACAGTCAATGCAGCCCTACATCAACGTCAGACCTGTGTTGTGCTCTCCCCACGCAGACTGACCTCCGCACAGTAGTCGTACCACTAGCTGCTGCCTAGCATCATTTCACATCACGTCTCAATCTCGTCCCAACCGTCCATGTCGAATGAGTGCCTCAGCTCCGGAAACACTCTTCGGTGTCGTGGTCGTGGTCGTGGTCGTGGTCTTGGTGGAAGCAGCAATAGATCTTCTTGTCCCTGTTGAACATCACAGCCTTCATTCGACGAGGAGAGTGCAGGTAGCACTTGGCCTTCAATTTCTATGAGGATCTAGGTCCTCAAAGCAGTGAGAGGGGTGTACCTCTCAAACTTTTTAGGAGGGCTCTTGGGCCGTTGCAAGCTCCTCTTGCGCCGAGGTGAGATATTCCTCAGCTCTCTTTACTCCTCGTGTCCCCTCTTACTTTCTTGGGGGGTCTCCTATTGGCAGACTCACAGCAGAAGGCCATGGCTTCCTCAGCGTAAGCATATTTGTCGACTTGTGCCAACATTTTAATGAAGTCGTCGGAAAAGTGCTTTTTCAGAAAGAAGAGAAAGCTCGAAGGCTATATTCTCCAACGACCGACTGGTTCATGTTGCGGACCTCCAACGTAGCCACGTTGAAACGGATGACATATTCTCTGAAGAATTTTCTCTTCCTCTACTTGATGTAGAGCAGCGCATCCGAGCCACGGTGTCGTCTTCGACTGGAGACGAAGGCCCTGTTTGGGGGAGCTGTTAGTAGTAGAGCTTTTGGAAGTAGAGCTGTCAGAAGCAGAGCGTTTATAAAAAGCTGTTTGCTGTTTGGTAACCACATTTCTAAAGTGCTGTGGCACTTTAACATATGTTTGGTAAACAAACTGAGAAAGTACTTTTGTGTAACAAAATGACCATAAAGGATATTACCAGTATTATACAACAGAGCATAATAAAATATAATATGTATTAATACATAAATATATGATATAGTATAATATTAATATAATGTAATATAATATTATTATAATATAATACTATAACATTATGTATTATAGAATAATAATTTAATATGATATTAAATTATTTAACATAACATATCAACGTATTATGATATAATGTAATATAATATTATATTTATAGTATAATACAATAATAAATATATAAAATATTATAATTATTAGTGTAAATTAATTTTTCATCCTTCTAATGACCATTTATCTCTCTAACAAATTTTCTAGCTAGGTAATAAACTTGGTTAAATAATTACTAATATTTTTATTTATTTATTTAGACCAGATTATTTGCCACTCACTCATTATTTTTCTTTTTATTTATTTTATTTATTTATTTATTATTTTATTTTATTGAAATATAGAGGGGTCCCCGGCCATGGGTGGTGGCCGGCATGGTGGCTGCCACCGTGGGCAGCCACGAGCTCCCAAAACAAAAAAAAAAAGAAAAAAAAGGAGAGGAAGAAAGAACATAGGCGGCGGTGTTGAGAGGAAGAAGAAGATAGAGAGGGAGAGGGAGAGGGAGAGGGAGAGGATGGGTGAGAGAGGAAGAGGCGGGATGAGGGTTTTGGAAAAAAAAAAGTATGATTTAAATGGGATATTTTGATCCAAAAAATAGCTTTCCGACAAAGCTGAAAACAGCATTTTCGAAAAGCTCCAAATTGGAGCTTCTCCTCAAAAGCTGTTTTCAGCTTCCCGCAAAAGCTGAAACAGTTTTCTAAAAATTTTACCAAACACCATTTTTTATCTAAAAGTACTTTTGGAGGGCCAGAAAATACTTTTTGGCCCTCCAGAAGCTCTCCCAAACAGAGTCGAAGTATGCCGTGAAGAGGTGAGGGAGCTGCCCAAAAGATTGGATGTATTTGGGCCGAAGTTTGGAGAACTAGAACTGAGTCGCTTTGCAAAGGGTCGCAAGGAACGCCTTGCAAAGTACGGCATCGGTGGCTCCATGCTACATTATGAGAGCCTTGAAGCTGTCAAGGTGATCTAAAGGATTCGAGGTGTCGTCGTACGGCTCCACTTACGTTATTTTGAATCGAGGTGGAAAAAGGAAGGCTCCAAGGAAAAGTTGAGTGGTTGTTTGCCGTCAGAGCTTGTCCTTTGAGGGCCTAAATCTGTCGACCTATTTTCTTGATTCTCCTATCAAGGTCGGCCTCCCACTGGGGTGGGGGCTCCATGAGACGAATAGGCTAAAGGCTCTAGATGGAATCGCCGCGAGACTGATAACTTGAAGTGCATTGTTTCCTCTTTCGGCCTGGGGTGCTCCTCTGGGTATGTCGACTTTGACACAACGGCTCGGGGTCTTGGTCTTAAGAGGAGTAGCTGACCAGGCGCATGTGGTGCACCAATGACTAAGAGCGGGGGCTAGGCTGGCCGAATTCTGGTAGGTCCGGCTCCGGCTGCCCCACTACCTGCTGCAGGCTCTAGACTGCTGCGGTCAATACCTGCACCTATTGAGTGACTAGGTCGAATTGCTCCTTGTCTACAGGCGCGGTGGGTCATTCCGACGGAGCAGATTCAGGGCTCTCAACGACCTTCAGGAGGTTGGAGCATGACATTGCGAAGCGCGCGATGTGCCGCAGTTTCCTCGCGACCTCATGCCGGTTATCTCTCCCTTCGATTAGGGTTGATGTAGCTGAGGATGTGCCCTTCCTCTAGCGCCAATCTATTTCCATAGAATTCGAACTGAGGTGGAAGTATAGTTCGGACAACCCCGAGGTCGGCTAGAGGCAAGCTGGGCAGACTCATTGACGCATTGGGTGCCGGTCTCCTCCACTGGGAGGCATGCAAGAAGTTTGCTTGCCGAAGAATTTTCGGTGGAGGATCCTCCGATGCTTAAGTCATAACAACAAGACAACAATATGAAAAGGAGAGATTCAGCAGAGTATCGCCTCTCTAAATAGTATTGCATGTTGCGTACCTCAAGTCTTTCGGGCTACCCCTTTATATAGGGGAGCTAGTTTTATGGTTACTTGGGATGACGTGACGTGCAATGATGCGAGACAGTAGTCGGTGGTACGGTCGCAATGTAGGGATCAGTCTGTGTGGGCAGAGCACGGCGTAGGTCAGATGCTGGACGTGGGGCTGCCATGACTGTAGATTGCCAAGGATGTCGATTGTTTGGGTCGTCAACCCTTGTCGATGTGTGCTAATGGATCTGCTTGGCTGGCGACTCCTCAGTTGGAGATGAAGTCGTTCACCTCAGTTCATGTCCGAAGTCAGGGGGTCGGTCTGGCCCGAGGTCGAGGTGTCTAATATTTCTCCTATCCAGATGCAACCCTCGAAGACCGTCAAAGAAGTCCAGTGCCTGACTGAACAGATCGCCACAATTGTGAAATTTGTTTCCAGATCCGCGGAACGCTACCTCCCCCTTCTTCAAGGCCCTAAAGCACCCGAAAGACTTCCAATGGATCAAGGAGTATCAAGAGGCCTTCGATCAACTAAAGGAGTACCTTAGCTTATCGGCCCTTCTCATGAAATCGTAGGCCAGAGAAACACTACCTGTACCTGGCCATTTCTCGCACCATTGCGAGTCCGATTTTGGTCCGAGAGGAGTAGGGATGCCAGAAACCGATCGACTACACAAGTCGAAATCTGCGGGACGCCGAGACTAGATACTCCAAATAAGAGAAAACGGTCTGCGTCCTCATCATTTTAGCTCGGAAGATCTAAGTATACTTCCAAGCCCATTCAATCAATGTCTTGGCTGACCAACCGATGAGATAGGTTCTCCAGAAGCCTGAAAATGTAGGACGGCTAGCAAACTGGGTGGTGGAGCTCAAAAAATTTGACATAAAATATCGACCTTAGTCATCTATCAAGGTGCAAATGTGGGCAGACTTCCTACTAGAGTGCGCTATCCCTGATTAAGATCCTGCCAAGCTCCCTAAAAAGATGAATGTCGTAGTGCAACCGTGGATTCTACATGTGGACGGGTCATCAAGCTTGGGGGGCAGTGAAGTTGGGCTCATGCTCACCAGCCCGAAAGGATTAATCACCGAGTACACCCTATGATTCGAGTCCTTGTTTTAAATAATGAGGGCAAATATGAAACACTCATCACCAGGCTCAAACTCTCCAAGGAGCTTGGGGTCCAATAACTCAAGGTCTTTGGCGATTCACAAGTGGTGGTCGGCCAAGTACAAGGAGAATTCGAGGCTTAGGGGCCCTCAATGATCAAGCATCTATAAAATGTAAATGACATCACCTCAGTCTTTTGTAATTTTGACATACAATAGATCTCTCGGATAGAAAATGCGAGGGCCGACCTGCTGTCAAAGTTGGCCACCTCAAAGATTGTCGAGCTAACCAAAGCCATCTACCTTGAAGTCCTAGAGGCACCAAGCATCAACGAACCCAAGATTGTGCTAAATACCACTATCAAACCAAGCTGGATTGATCCACTTGCCAGCTTCTTGAAAGACAAAACGGTACCAACAAACCGGCCTGAAGCCCGCTAGATAAAACGACAGACCATCCATTACGTCCTCCTTAATGACGTCCAACGGCGACAAGCGGTGCCATTGACACCAATCCATGCCCCTTGCCCATTCGTGCAGTAGGGGATTAAATCCTCGATCCGTTCCTAGTAGTACCCGGGCAGCACAAGTTTATTTTCGTAGCCGTGGACTACTTCACCAAGTGGGCAAAAGCCGAGCCAGTTCGAATTACTGAGGCAAAAGCTCAAAAATTCGTCTGGCAGAACATAATCTACAGGTTCGAGCTTCCTCGAATAATCATCACCGGCAACGGGCATCAATTCGACAATGCCAAATTCAGAAAGTTTTGCACTAAGCTAGGAATCGATCACCAGTTCACTTAGGTAGCCCACCCCCGGTCCAACAAGGAGGCTGAAGTGACCAACCAAACGATCATGCAAGGGCTGAAAAGCAAGACTGGATCAGGCAAAAGGGCTGTGGACTGAAGAGCTCCACAGTGTCCTATGGGCATAACGAACTACATCTCGAGTCCCTACTAGGAAAACATCCTACAACCTTGCCTTTGGAATAGAAGCAGTGATCCCACTACAGATCAGACTCCCGTCACTTCGGGTGTTCAACGATCAGAAAAATTTGGACCAACTCCGAGCCAACCTCAACCTACAAGAAGAAACCCGAGAGCGAGCTTAGATCCACATAGCGGCGTACCAGTGAAGAGTAGCTCGGTACTACAACTCAAGGGTCAAAAGCAAGCTCTTCGAAGAAACATCTCAACTAGGAGAACTTAGAAAGCTGAGCCCAAAGTAGGAAGGCCCATACTGAGTAACCGAAGTTGTGCGACCGGGAGCATATTGATTGGAGCAGCTCGACGGCACTCCTATACCACAAACATGGAACTCCGACAACCTACGCGTCTATTATTAGTAAGGTCCATTATACTCCAGGCTCGTCTCTAATAAAAGATCCTCTTGTTATGTTTTTATCTCCAGATCGGACAATCATGACAAGCATGCTCTACTTGGGACACCTCGGGAATGCCTAGGCCCCAATAAAGGAGACTCCCCAAGGATGCCTGGGGCCTCCCTAAATTAAGATCGCTCGGGATTCCTTCGAGACCCCAGTTCGGAGATAAGAAGACCGAGCCCACTCGGATTTTCTCTAGGTAGCCAACCTCAGAGATACCTCCGGAAGCATACTCCGGAGATGAGATGATCGAGCTCACTCGGATTTCTCTAGTAGCCAACCCCAGAGATGCCTCTGGGAGCATACTCCAGAGATGAGAACTTTTCTACAATAGATTTGTATTTATCTACTTCTTTCTTTAGCTTTTGGTTTTCATTAATTAAATATTCTTTTTCTAAATCAAGTTTTTCTGAATGATCAACAAGAGTTTGATTTTCAGCTTTCAGTTCTTTGTTTTTCATTCCAAGTTTTCTATATTCATCAATTAGTTCATGAAAAGCATCATGCAATTCTTCAAAAGTAAAGTTCAATAGAGGTTCAGATGTTACCTCATTTTCGAAGGCCATGAGACAAGGGTTAGTCACTTATTGAGGTTCTTCTTTGGATAATGTTTCATCACTATCACCCCATATTGCTACAAATGCCTTCTTTTTCTTCTTAAATGTCTTCTTGAATAGAGGACACACATATCTGAAATGTCTAGGTTTCTTACACTTGTAGCATACCATAGGTTCTTTCCCTTTTTCTTTTTCTGGTTCTCCTCTAACTAAGGGATTTCTCCTGAAGTGTGTCTTCTTTCTCCTTATAAATTTGTTGAAATTCTTTGCTAGGAGTGCCACATCATCGTCTTCTTCTTCTTCATCCTCACTGTTGTCCTCATATTCCTTTTGAGCAGTGGCCTTAAAGGCTATCCCCTTCTTTCTCTAGGTCTCATCCTCATTGTGTTGATTCATCGTCAGCTTATGTGTCATTAGGGATCCAAAGAGCTCTTCTAACGGAAGTTTGTTGAGGTCTTTAGCTTCTTAGATGGCTGTCACTTTAGCTTCCCATGTGCGAGGCAGAGAACGAAGGACTTTTTTGACAAGATCACTGTTAGAATACGTTTTTTCAAGGCTTTTCAAGCCATTAATGATATCAGTGAATCTTGTGAACATACATGTGATGGTTTCAGATGGTTCCATTTTAAACAGTTCATATTTATGTACAAGCATATTGATTTTAGATTTCTTCACTTGGTTGGTACCCTCATGGGTAACCTCAAGTCTATCCCATATTTTCTTAGCAGAAATACAAGTGAAAACTCTATTAAATTCATTTGCATCTAAGGCACAATAAAGTACATTCATTACCTTAGCATTAAGTTGGGCCCTTTTTTCTATCATTATCATCCCAATCTTTTTTAAATTTGGGAATAACAATATTATCTACAATGTATGTGAAAATGTGTGGTCCATTTATGATTATGCTCCAAACATCGTAATCTTAGGCTTGTATGAAAATCCTCATTCTAGCCTTCCAATAGATATAGTTTGTTCCATTGAACAAAGATGGCCTATTGGTAGACTGCCCTTCACTTAGGTTAGACCCAAATTGAGTTGCTATTTAATCTTTTTCTCAAATAGATTGGATCAATAATCAATATTAGAGCTCCTGCTCTGATACCACTTTTTGCCTAGAAGACAACCCAAGAGGGGGAGGGGGGGTGAATTGGGTTCTAATTAAAATTGGATTCTTTAAATTTTATCTAATGTGGTTAATGAAAGTGATTGAGTAATCTATAAGAAAGCAGTAAAGAAGTAAAGCAAGGTAGATCACAATACAAACACAAGATCTTTATAGTGGTTCGGAGCCAACCCTTGCTCCTACATCCACTCCCCAAGCTTCTCTTGAGAGTTCACTATAATCTCAAGATTACAGCCCAGTTGTTTTACAAGCTCACAACCCAACTTATTATTTTCGCAGGATCACAACGAACCTGGTCGATTTTTCCTAGCTCACCGACTAAAACCTCTCCGTTTGTTTTTTCGGGCTCAAACAACCCCGTTGGTTTTTTCTGGCTCACCAATAAACCTTAACCCCTTGATTCAATTGTTGGGAACCCGCCCATGCCGCTGATATTTTAAAAAATTCAGATGGCAGCGGAGAGGCATGTGCGGGATCGACGTTCATCGCATGAACGTTGTTTTATGAACCGTTCGTAGTTAGGCAAGAATTAAAAACTTTTAAATACATTAGAAGATCAGATCTTCACCTTGTGCGGGTAGATGATCACCGCAAATTGAAGTTCGTGGTCTAGGATGAAGGTTCGCTTGAAGCCGTTCAAGTGTCCGGCCTCTACGGGTATCCACACGAAGCAGTGATCCGATCAAAGCTCTCTAGTCTTCCCAGGGTGCTAGCTCCCTTGCAAAGACTTCTTTTGATGGCTGATTTCCTCTCTTTCAATCAACCCTTGATTGTGCTTGAGAGGAGGAAGAAGAAGGATGAAGAAGAGGAAGAAGAAGAATCCCCACGCAGCCTTCTTTTCTTCCCTGCGTTGGAACCAAGGAAGGAGGCCAAGGAGAGGTGCACACCTCTTCTTCTTTTCCCCTTGCTGATGGCGGCTGAACCAAGGAAGGGAGAGGGGTGGCCACGGATTGGAAGAGGAGAGGGAGAGCTCATGTAGGGTGCCGGTCTCCTTTGCCCCTTTTTATAACCATCTAGGGCTCCTACAATCTAGGAGCCCTAGAGTTATTTCCTAAGAGGGGCTCTCTTCTCCCTTCTCCACATGGAAAAGGGAGGGGCATATCGCCCTCCTCATGGTAAACCCTAATCCACATTAAGTAGGGTTTGAAATGCCCTAATGTGGTCAAGCCTTAATCCAATTAGGCTTAGTCCAAGGGTGAACCAATTAGGATCCAATCTAGGTAAGTCCTAATCCAATTAGAACTTAAATCAATTTTGACTCAATTGAACTCTTCAATCCTAATCCAATTAGGAGTCTTATTGATTTATTAGATTAATAATTAATTGTGACTTAAGAAACCCTAATCCAAATTAGGACATATTTAATTTTAGTCCTAATCCAATTAGGACTCTATTTGAATCCGAAGTCCTAATCCGATTAGGACTCTAGGAATCCTACTCCAAGTAGGAATCCAATTTTGATTCAAAACTCCTAATCTCATTAGGATTGCAGGAATCCTATTCCAAGTAGGAATCCCAGTCCTACTCCAACTAGGATTCCCAGTCCTAATCCAATTAGGACTCTAGGAATCCTACTCGAAGTAGGACTCATGTTTCAAGTCCAATTAATTAATTCCCTTTCCTTTTTCAACTTCTTATCAATCGAATTGATTACTCGTGATTCATAATCACTTTTCAACCATCGGATCGGTCAATACTTCTAGTGTGTGTGACCCCATAGGTTCTATTCTGACTGGTAGTGAGATATATTGTGATCTCTATCACTATATCATTGAAAACTCCTTTCAATGGGTTGGAACGATTCCAACTCAACTCATTAGGGTTTATCGATCATCGAGATAATCCCTGTGAGTCCCACCATCCACCAGTGACACCTAGCAGCATGTAGTGGCTACCCAGTAGAATGGAATGATGAACCTCTAGGTGCAGTTAACGTGTGATACAGTCCTACTATCGTGGATCCCTACAGAACGGAGGTCATGGACAACTCGTCAAACCCCATCGTCTGTCATATGTCAAGATTTATTCGACTTGAGTTCGATAGTGGAAAACTCTTTTTCTACTTTATATTACTGCCCTGGCCAAGGTCTTAGAACTCAGTCTAACAAATCACATAGGATCACTCCTCTTCTATCAAGGTCGATAGATTCCTTATAGGTGCATACCCTACTCCTACAGTGAACCTACTGCAGCCAATCTACACTGCATGGACCCATATGGCTAGAGACCATGTATGTGTGCAGTCAAACTACAATAACCTCACTGTGAGTAGCCGAAGCACCGCAGGTCAAAGGACCAGTCACACTACTGCAACATCAAGCAAGTCACTGACGAGTGGATAGACATCCAAGTGACTTCTTGTCTTGGTCACGCTCAGTACCCTTGTTCTCTAACAAGCACCTGCACTATCACTTCAGTGTCCCTACACTGTGGACTCAAGTCTCGTCCATCCAGAAGGAAAGTGATCTGTGCACTGATCGGATCGATCACCGTCCTCGTGATGATCCATTGATCAGGAGCATTTAGAAATTAATCACCAATGATACATGGCTCAAATTCTCAACTCTTGAAAATATGTATCATCATCTTATTAATTTCTTGGACGATTCATAGACACATAAATAATATGAATGAAAAGATGCCTTTTATTTATTCAATAATAAACAGTCAAGTACAAAATTATGTCCTTAGAATCAACAATGTGTCAGCCAAATTGGCTTCTAGGGCATACATCTAACAATCTCCCACTTGCACTAAAGCCAATTGGTCATATATCTTAGGCCCATCTTCTCAAGGTGGGCTTCAGTCTTTTGCTGACTCAGCTGCTTAGTGAACGGGTCCGCCACGTTATCCGCGGAGTCTACTCTCTGCACCTCTACATATTTCTTCTCAACATAGTCGCGTATGAGATGGAAGCGCCGCTCTATATGCTTAGACTTCTGATGAGACCTTGGCTCCTTAGCAAGGGCTATGGCGCCATTATTATCGCAGTAGAGTGTTATGGCATCTGATGTCATCACGTCCAACTCTGCAATGAATTTCTTGAACCAGAAGCCTTCCTTAGCAGCTTCAGAGGCGGCGATGTATTCAGCTTCCATAGTAGAATCAGCAATGATCGGTTGTTTAGAACTCTTCCAATTTACCGTACCACCATTGCACAAGAACACATATCCAGATGTTGACTTCCTGTCATCGATATCAGTCATGAAGTCTGAATCTGTGTACCCTTCTACCTTTAACTCTGATGATCCTCCAAAAATCAAGAATAAATCTTTAGTTCTTCTCAAGTACTTAAGAATATTTTTCACAGCTGTCCAGTGTTCTTCACCTGGATTCGACTGATATCTGCTTGTGACACTCACAGCAAGAGCTATATCAGGTCGTGTACACAGCATGGCATACATGAGGCTTCCTATTGCCGATGCATAGGGAATCTTGCTCATGCGTTGAATCTCTTCAGATGTGTTGGGGCACATCTTCTTGGAGAGATGAATTCCATGCCTAAGGGGTAAGAGACCCCTCTTGGAGTTTTCCATGCTGAACCTCTTCAGCACCTCCTCTATGTACATCTTCTGTGAAAGGCCAAGCATCCTTTTAGATCTATCTCTATAGACCTTTATTCCCAAAATACAGGATGCTTCCCCAAGGTCTTTCATGGAGAATTCTTTTGACAACCAGACTTTGACCGAGGTTAGCATGGAAATATCATTCCCTATTAGTAGGATGTCGTCTACGTACAATACGAGAAATACGACAGCGCTCCCACTAACCTTTTTGTAAACACACGGTTCCTCTTCGTTTTTGATGAAATCAAACGTTTTGATTGCGTCATCGAAACGAGTGTTCCAACTCCGAGAGGCTTGCTTTAGTCCATAGATGGACCTTTGCAGCTTGCAGACCTTGTGATCTCAATCACTGGAAGTGAAACCCAGAGGCTGTTCCATATAGATATCTTCATCAAGATATCCATTCAGGAAAGCAGTTTTCACATCCATCTGCCAGATTTCATAATCATGAAATGCTGCAATGGCAAGCAGTGTTCGGATGGATTTCAGCATGGCTACAGGTGAAAAGGTCTCCTGATAGTCAATGCCTTCGCGTTGACTATACCCTTTTGCCACCAGCCTTGCCTTAAAGGTCTCTACCTTTCCATCCGGACCTATTTTTCTTTTGTAGATCCATTTACATCCAATAGGTACAATACCTTCTGGTGGATCTACTAAGGTCCAGACTTGGTTGGAATGCATGGAGTCTAACTCTGACTTCATGGCTTCCAGCCATTTCTCGGAATCGATATCAGATATCGCCTCGTTGTAGGTTTTGGGATCCTGTATGTGATCCCTATCTCCCACTAGGAACATTTCCTCGGTATCCTCTTCTAGTATACCTAAGTATCTATCGGGAGGATGGGAGACCCTACTAGATCTACGAGGTGGTCGAGGGACATCGTGTACTGGCTCTTTATGAATGGGTTCTATAGGATCCATGACTCGTTGCTTTTCAGAGACTTTCTCTTCAAGCTCAATTTTTCTCCCACTGCCTCTATCAAGGATAAACTGATTTTCCAAGAAGATGGCATGACGGCTCACAAACACATTGTGATCCTCTGAGATGTAAAAATTGTATCCTAATGACTCTTTAAGATATCCTATAAAACGAGCACTTATGGTCCTAGCCTCTAACTTGTCTGCCTGTAGTCTCTTGACGTGGGCCGGACATCCCCAAATCTTGAGATGACCAAGACTTGGTTTCTTACCATGCCATATCTCATACGGTGTGGTAGGAACTGATTTAGAGGGAACTCTATTCAATAAATAAATCGCTGTGAGTAAGGCATCTCCCCAAAGGAACATAGGTAAATCAGTGAAGCTCATCATGGACCTGACCATGTCCAACAGGGTCCGATTCCTCCTCTCTGACACCCCGTTGAGTTGAGGTGTACCCGGAGGTGTCCATTGTGAGACTATGCCGTTTTCTTTGAGATAGTCTCGGAATTCCCCACTAAGGTATTCTCCTCCTCGATCTGATCGAAGAGCCTTAAGAGGTTTTCCAGTTTGTTTTTCTACTTCATTCTTGAACTCTTTGAACTTTTCAAAAGATTCAGACTTGTGTCTCATAAGATACACATACCCATACCGTGAATAATCATCGGTAAAGGTAATGAAGTAAGAATAACGTCCCCTGGCTAGCACATCGAATGGGCCACATACATCTGTATGTACTAGGGTAAGTATTTCAGTGGTCCTCTCTCCATGTCCTACAAAGGGCAGTCTAGCCATTTTTCCTTGAAGACAGGACTCGCAAACTGGATATGACTCGGAAGTCAATGAGCCTAAAAGCCCATCTTTATCCATTTTGTTCATTCTGTCTTCTCCAATATGGCCAAGTCTGAGGTGCCACAAATATCTTTGGTTTATCTCATCTCTGGATCTTTTGGGTCCTTTGGCACTCACTTCTTGCTCGGTAACATTTACAGATACATCCATATGTAAATGATAGAGACTGTCGATCATGAAACCACGTGCGACTATTTTATTTCTCAAATAAATAGAACAGCAGTCTTTGTCAAATGTAAAAACATGACCTTCCTGTGCTAGACATGAAACAGAAATCAAATTTCTGCTAGCAGCAGGTACATAATAGCAGTCTCTAAGTAATAAACTAAATCCAGACGTTAGTCACAGATGGTAGGTGCCTACAGCCACAGCAGCAACTTTTGCCCCGTTGCCAACCCGAAGGGTTACCGCACCTTCCGCCAGCCTTCTACTTTCCTTTAGACCCTGCATGGTAGTGCACAAATGAGCACTAGAACCAGAATCTATAACCCAACTAGAAGTAGAAGAAACCGTTAGATTAGTTTCAATTATGAGCAAGTCTATACCTTCTGAAGGTGTGTCACCTTTCTTGTTCTTCAGGCTCTCGAGGTATGAAGGACAGTTTCTCTTCCAGTGGCCTTCGACATTGCAGTGGAAACATTTTCCTTTGTCGTTAGCCTTTTTTTTTGAACTTCCTTCTTTGGCTTCTTGTCTTTCTTCTGCTTCTTAGCAGGCTTCTTTTTCTTCCAAGTAGACTTTCTCTTGGAACCAGAAGTCAACTCAGCAGCAAGGACATTGCCCCTTGAACCTTTCAAGGCTCCCTCAGCAGTTACCAACATGTTTATGAGTTCAGTCTTAGTGCATTCAATCTTATTCATGTGGTAGTTTACTATAAACTGACCAAATGAATTAGGAAGTGACTGTAGGATCAAATCCACTTGCAATTCCTTGTGCATGTTCATTCCGAGCTTCTCAAGCTCCTCCAGGTCCTTGATCATGGTCAGACCGTGATCATGGACAGACTGCCCCTTGCGCATCTTCGCTTTGAAAAGCCTCTTGGACACTTCAAAACGAGCTGTGCGACTCTGCTCACCATACAACTCTTGCAGGTGTGCCAGTATGTCCCTAGCAGTCTTCATATTTTCATGCTGGCATTGGAGTTCATTTGACATGGATGCCATCATATAGCATTTTACTCTAATGTCATCATCCAACCACTTTTTATGCATCTCACGCTGAACATCAGTAGGACGTGTTGGTAGTGTGGGGATATCTGAATCGAGTATGTAGCCTATTTTCTCACAGTCCAAAACAATTTTGAGGTTTCTAAGCCAGTCTTTGTAATTGGTTCCGGTCAGTCGGTTGGTCTCAAGAATACGGGTCAAAGGGTTTGAAGCTGACATTGTATCTGCAGAGAGTAAAGATTCTAGTTAGACTTTTGTACTTGATCCTAATCTGTTCTAAGGTCTTTTAGAACAAATGTAACTCCCACTATTTTCTCGAATTCCTCACACTCCCCTGGTAGGAAAAACGGAAATCCCACACGACTAGGGTTTCTAGTGGGTACTGCGGTCCCACCGATTTACATGCCACCTCACCTAACAGTTATTGGTGACACATAGATGGATGAGTGTACAACTCTTGTACAATGCTTCTCAAGCATGTTGCAGTGTAACTTGGTCTCTAAGCCATGAAAACCTCACCTAACAGTTATTGGTCCCATTTCTTAGTTAAGTCAGACCCACCGTATAACCGTAGGAATAAAGTCGTCATTGGGTCCTCACCTAACAGTTATTGGTGCCCAACCCCACCTTTACCCTACAACATCTCATGTCTATAGAGAGGTCCAGCCCCCCGATGCAACTTGACCACTGTGTCCAGCCGAGACAAATCAACATCAGAAAGGCCTTAGCAGCTCTACTACAGTGGAAGACCTATTGACTTAATATTGGTTAATCAGGTCTTAGTGTTTGCAACTTGAGCCCTTCATAAGAGGTAATCGAACAATTGGCTAGGTAAGCAGGTGGGAGGCTCCCCTTACTCAGAGAGTAAGGTCCTAATTAAGTAACCACCTTTCATGCTTTCCTAGACACCAATTAGATCAATTAATCTAATATGACTTGCTCATGTCGGTTCACTCTCGACTTGATTGAGGAGGTTTTGATTTAGGTCTCAATTGGGTTTGCTACATCACATGTAAACCTATCTACCCGACTCGCATTCACATCACATGCAAACGGTACATCACAGGCAGTTATAATCGCAGCATCAAATAAAGTTAAACTTTAAATAAGTGATGATCATGGATTCTAATTAGGTCGTATTACAAGCACATGCACATCAATCGATCAAGTGGTCTTCAACTCTTGAATTGGTTCCAAGCCTCCTTGATTCGATCCTTGACCAACTCTTGATCCAATCGCCATCAACCGCTTAGACCCCTGTTCATCTCATGCATCGTCTTCGACTTGATCGTTGACGTACATCACATCACAGAAATACAACCAGATGTAAAATAAAAATAAAAATAAATTACATCTCCTTTTAGGAGGCACGCAGGCCTCTCAAAACATCAAATAAGATGCATGCAAGCATCTGAAAAATTACATGACATCACAGATCACATCGCAGGTCATTACATTTGATACCAAAAGGGTTTGAATCCTATGATCATCACCATATGCAACAATTATAATTTTCAGATCTGAAAACTAACTGATTATATCATGACATAGGTCGCTGATCATGCTAATCATGATTCTAAACTTTGTAATCCCATTAACAATGTAATTAGAATCATCTTTTTATCACATAAAAATCAACATGCAAAAATCAGCACCCCTGAAAAATCTGCATGCAGAATTTTTCAGCATGCATGATTATTCAATTTTCAGATCTAATAAGCCTTTAGATATTTAATTCTTACCTTAATCTACGAAGCCTAGGCTCTGATACCACTGTTGGAAACCCGCCCATGCCGCTGATATTTTAAAAAATTCAGATGGCAGCGGAAGAGGCATGTGCGGGATCGACGTTCATCGCATGAACGTTGTTTTATGAACCGTTCGTAGTTAGGCAAGAATTAAAAACTTTTAAATACATTAGAAGATCAGATCTTCACCTTGTGCGGGTAGATGATCACCGCAAACTGAAGTTCGTGGTCTAGGATGAAGGTTCGCTTGAAGCCCTTCAAGTGTCCGGCCTCTACGGGTATCCACACGAAGCAGTGATCCGATCAAAGCTCTGTAGTCTTCCCGGGGTGCTAGCTCCCTTGCAAAGACTTCTTTTGATGGCTGATTTTCTCTCTTTCAATCAACCCTTGATTGTGCTGGAGAGGAGGAAGAAGAAGGATGAAGAAGAGGAAGAAGAAGAATCCCCACGCAGCCTTCTTTTCTTCCCTGCGTTGGAACCAAGGAAGGAGACCAAGGAGAGGTGCACGCCTCTTCTTCTTTTCCCCTTGCTGATGGCGGCTGAACCAAGGAAGGGAGAGGGGTGGCCACGGATTGGAAGAGGAGAGGGAGAGCTCACGTAGGGTGCCGGCCCCCTTTGCCCCTTTTTATAACCATCTAGGGCTCCTACAATCTAGGAGCCCTAGAGTTATTTCCTAAGAGGGGCTCTCTTCTCCCTTCTCCACATAGAAAAGGGAGGGGCATATTCCCCTCCTCATGGTAAACCCTAATCCACATTAAGTAGGATTTGAAATGCCCTAATGTGGTCAAGCCTTAATCCAATTAGGCTTAGTCCAAGGGTGAACCAATTAGGATCCAATCTAGGTAAGTCCTAATCCAATTAGAACTTAAATCAATTTTGACTCAATTGAACTCTTCAATCCTAATCCAATTAGGAGTCTTATTGATTTATTAGATTAATAATTAATTGTGACTTAAGAAACCCTAATCCAAATTAGGACATATTTAATTTTAGTCCTAATCCAATTAGGACTCTATTTGAATCCGAAGTCCTAATCCGATTAGGACTCTAGGAATCCTACTCCAAGTAGGAATCCAATTTTGATTCAAAACTTCTAATCTCATTAGGATTGCAGGAATCCTATTCCAAGTAGGAATCCCAGTCCTACTCCAACTAGGATTCCCAGTCCTAATCCAATTAGGACTCTAGAAATCCTACTCGAAGTAGGACTCATGTTTCAAGTACAATTAATTAATTCCCTTTCCTTCTTCAACTTCTTATCAATCGAATTGATTACTCGTGATTCATAATCACTTTTCAACCATCGGATCGGTCAATACTTCTAGTGTGTGTGACCCCATAGGTTCTATTCTGACTGGTAGTGAGATATATTGTGATCTCTATCACTATATCATTGAAAACTCCTTTCAATGGGTTGGAACGATTCCAACTCAACTCATTAGGGTTTATCGATCATCGAGATAATCCCTGTGAGTCCCACCATCCACCAGTGACACCTAGCAGTATGTAGTGGCTACCCAGTAGAATGGAATGATGAACCTCTAGGTGCAGTTAACGTGTGATACAGTCCTACTATCGTGGATCCCTACAGAACGGAGGTCATGGACAACTCGTCAAACCCCATCGTCTATCATATGTCAAGATTTATTCGACTTGAGTTTGATAGTGGAAAAACTCTTTCTCCACTTTATATTACTGCCCTGGCCAAGGTCTTAGAACTCAGTCTAACAAATCACATATGATCACTCCTCTTCTATCAAGATCGATAGATTCCTTATAGGTGCATACCCTACTCCTACAGTGAACTTACTGCAGCCAATCTACACTGCATGGACCCATATGGCTAGAGACCATGTATGTGTGCAGTCAAACTACAATAACCTCACTGTGAGTAGCCGAAGCACCGCTGGTCAAAGGACCAGTCACACTACTACAACATCAAGCAAGTCACTGACGAGTGGATAGACATCCAAGTGACTTCTTGTCTTGGTCACGCTCAGTACCCTTGTTTTCTAACAAGCACCTGCACTATCACTTCAGTGTCCCTACACTGTGGACTCAAGTCTCGTCCATCCAGAAGAAAAGTGATCTGTGCACTGATCGGATCGATCACCGTCCTCGTGATGATCCATTGATCAGGAGCATTTAGAAATTAATCACCAATGATACATGGCTCAAATTCTCAACTCTTGAAAATATGTATCATCATCTTATTAATTTCTTGGACGATTCATAGACACATAAATAATATGAATGAAAAGATGCCTTTTATTTATTCAATAATAAACAGTCAAGTACAAAATTATGTCCCTAGAATCAACAATGTGTCAGCCAAATTGGCTTCTAGGGCATACATCTAACATCAATCTCCTGATTGAATCAAATAACAAATAACAAAAAAATAAGATTTTAGGATTACAAGCTTCTAGATAAGCAGATATAGCAATATAAACAAAATGTAAAGGAAGAAGCCTTCAAACAGATTTTGCCGATGGAAGACTTTGCTTCTCCTTTACTGGATCCTCTCTTGAATGCATTGATCGTTGAGGATCACTTCAATGAGCCTTTAATGTGAAGAGTGCTCTGAAATCACTTGGGATGCAATAACTCCTCTTTTCACTTTGAATGGCTCTAACTCTTCTTCGGTGGTTGATAGACTTGAATGCTCTCAATGAATTGTCCCTCTTCTTGTTGTTTAAACTTAGAACCACCTTTTATAACTTAACTTCTTGAAAACTAGCTGTTGGAGAGGAGAAAAGAGTCGTTCTGATAAAACTGTGCATCCTGACAAAGTATCCATTAGGATTGGAGGCAACTCGCCCGTCTTGGAGTCGGCTCGGCTGAAACAGAGACGCCTCGTGAAAATCTAGAGTCGGCTCGAGTTCGGGCACTTACAAATAGGCTCTCTGTCAATCTTGTAAGAGTTGGCTCGAAGAAATCGGGAGTCGACTCGCCCACGGCATTTTCAAATGTGAACTACCAGCTGTTTTCCAGGAGACGGCTCGAGAAATTCCGCAGTCGGCTCGCGTTCTGATCTTTGTAAAACTGCTCTCGGCCTTTTTCTATAGGAGTCGGCTCGTGAAAAGTTAGAGTCGGCTCGCGCACTGTAGCTTGAAAATTTGTTCTAAGCTTTCTCTGTAAGAGTTGACTCGTGAACAGTTGGAGTCAACTCGAGCACTATGCCTTGAAAACTTGTTCTCTGACTTTTCTGTAAGAGTCGGCTCTCGAAGAGTTGGAGTCGACTCGAGCACTGTCTTTAAAAATTACTTCTGTCTTTCCTGTAAGAGTCGACTCATGAACAGTTGGAGTCGACTCGCGCTCTGCACTTGAAAAACTGCTCTCTGTCTTTACTGTAAGAGTCGACTCGCCCTTTCTAGGAGTCGGCTCGAGGAAGTGCCAAACAGTAACCATGTGCCAGAGTTGACTCGAGAATTCTGAAAGTCGACTCGAGTGCAAGGCAAAAGCTTTAATGGTTCCAAACATGAGTAAAGTTCTACTTAAATTCCTTGAACCATATTCTAAGACATTCTTTCAAGTTTAAAAGTATTTTACCTGAAACACTCACTTGAATTCATTAGTACAATATGAAATATACTTAAGTATTTTGGGCTCATCAAAATCAAATAGAGGATCAACAATCACTCAGCACAACACATAAAGGCTAGTTCAATTCTTTATATATGTATTCCAAAGAGGCAGAAACTTAGAAGATGCAAAGGGTTAGAAGACTCACAATCAAATAGCACATGAACATTTATGGAGTTGTCTAGAATGATAGCTGTCACTACGTGATCACTTACACTGGCATCGTGTTGGGTCAAAGCGAACACCTGTGCATTTTCTTTCTGCTTGTGATTAGTAGGTTTGGCAGGCCCAGAGTCATTCTTTTTGTTAAGACAATCTCGCACTAAATTCTCCTTCTTGCCGCACTCAAAGCATGCTCCAAGTTTCGTGAAACAAGGCCCACCATGATTTTTACTGCAATATCCGCAAGTCTCAGCTTTCTTCCTTTTGGCAGAGTTGTTCTTTGAATTTTCTCGCTGGTCATTTTGAGTTCCTGCAGGTATGGGCCTCTTCTTGTCACCCCTTTTCTTCTCTGGTCTCTTCAAATTTGATTCGACCTTCAAGACACTTTCCAGCATATCTTTATAACTAATGAAGAGGTGAGACAACAAATGAGACTGAATCAGACATCATAAACCCTGTTCAAATTTGTTAGCCTTGCTCCTTTCAGACTCTATGAGTTGGGGACAGAATCGACCTAACTCATTAAATTTATTTGCATACTCTAATACTATCATGTCTTCCTTCTGCCCCAATGCTAATAACTCATTCTGCTTTGCTAATTTTACTGACTCGAAAAAGTATTGATCATAAATATTTTCTTAAACTCTTCCCACGTCAGTTGGTCATCCTCATTCCCATCAGCAGCTTTTATATCAGTCCACCAAAACTCAGCATTTTTCTTGATCATCAGTATGGCCATTCTAACTTTTACGTCTCAGGATACTGTCGTGCATTGAACATCTTCTCCATCTTCCAAATCCAAGTCTCTATGGTCAGAGGATCAGCTCTACCCTCTAACATCGGCAGGTTGAACTTTCTGAATCTCTCATAATAGGACTCTCGAGGTGGTGCAAGTCTAGGAGCGGCCTACATCTGGTGTTGTTGAAGGAGTTGAGCCACCACCTGGCATACTCCAGCAATGTCTGCCCTAGTGGCTGGCACATTTGGAGCTTGCTCAACTGCTGGTCGGCATCTCCTCTCACGATAAAAAGTAAAAATTTGAAAATAATAAAGAGTGTAAGATCTACTTACCGCTTTCGTCTTAAACCGTCAAACTTCGCTAGGCGACTCTGCTAGATCTTTTTAAAATACGAACAACGAAATTAATTTCTAATTGATGACTTTAATAATACAAGAAGTCTTGACCGGACGTACGAAGGTTGAAACCTTCACTTGATGAATCAGACAAAATTAGGGTCAAGATTAATCAACATAGTTCATCAATGAAGGTTTCAAGGATATTTAACATGGCCGGGGTGATCAGTCCAATAGGTAGCTCGGACACTAGGGTGGATCGAAGCCCTTTATAAGGGTCAACTCGAGTTCGTAGATCAAGTCGACACTCCGATACTGAATTTCATAGATCTTCTAGAGAGAAATTAGAGAGAGAAAATAAGAGAGAGAAAGAGAGGAATGGTTCTCTCTGTCATCCTCTTCTTTTCTTCTTTCTTCCTCTTCTTTTCTTCTTTCTTCTTTCTTGGCACAGCAGAGGAGGAAGGGGGTGGCTGGTGGCTGTGATCATGGTGGTCCAAAAAGGTGGCACCAACGGTGGTGACGGCCGGCGGTGGTGGTCGGATGACGACAAAATTCTAGAAACAAGCCCAAAAAATAGGGAAATCGGACATTTCCTTAATTTTCAGTTATTGGCTGCTCACTGGCAGCCACGACTCTATTGTGGAAAAGAGTAGGGAGGCCGCGAGACTTAACCGGAGGTCCGGCGCCAAGTGGCGGCAGTGTTGGTGGCCGAAAAGTGGAAGAAAAAGTCAGCCAAAATAGGAAAAAAAATTGGGTCTCTTTTTGGCAGTTGATTTCTGGCCGATTTCTTAGATGGCAGCTGCGATTCGGGCCGTGGGAAGAAAAGGAAGGAAAGGGAAAGAAGATCAGAGTGTTCCTCGGCTCTGGAGGCGTCGACGACCTCGATTTTCGGTGAAGATAAAGACGGGCAACCATGAGTTCAAGAAAAGAAAAGAGAGAGGAGGGAGCTCGATGATCGTTTGGTGGAGAGCCAAGAAAGGTGGGGGCATTTATATAGAAGAGACCTAGGGCCCCGGTAGCCCTAGGTCTCCGACTCCCGGTCAAAGTCGTCGGGGGAGAAAGGAGATTTGCGTTTGGATGTGGGAGGAAGGAGACTCCTAGCCGAAGTCCTCCTTCTCCTTTTCCTCACGTGCAGCGCACATGAGAAATCAGGTTGGACTCTTAGGGCCGGCCTACTGGCCCAAATCATGTGCAAGCCGGTCAATGGACTGACCCTCACACATTCTAAGCTAACTTATATCATCACATAAAAACAAAGAGACAACTATGTGTTGGAGTTTAGTTGACTCCAGCATCCTCGGCGTTCCCCATCACATGTGGCTGTGATTGTCCGGCCTCATTTTCTGGTCATCTACGTTCTACAAAAGTAGTTTCCAGGAACATGAACTGAGGTTAGCTCCCGACATAAAGGATAGCTCAAAGTCCGGACGGCTTGATGGTTGCCCAAAAGTAGCCTTCCTCGCATCCACCTAATTGTTAATATATACGTCGGTCAACGCAAGAGGTCTGACCGACAACTCTTTGGCTTCCCCCATTCGTCTCTTTTCTGTGGACACGAGCGTTCTCAGACAATCTCTCTCCCCAGATCTCAACCTACCTCTTTTGCTGCCTCTTCGTCTCTTTTTGTGGACGCAGGGGCTCTGAGAAGCAAGCAACGAAGCACATGGATGCAGCGGTTCTGTCGGCCTTTCTGCAGGTCTTGTTTCAGAACTTGTTCACTCTTCTATCAGAGGAGTGGAGATTGGTCTTGGGAGTGGAGGACGAACTGAGAAATCTCAGGGACAATCTCTCCATGATTCAAGTTGTCCTTCGTGATGCAGAGGAGAGGCAGCGCACTGACCACGCAGTGGGATTGTGGCTCAACGAGCTCAGGGTCGTCGCCTATGATGCAAACGACGTGTTGGATGAGTGTGCTACCGAAGCTCAACGCCGGCGTCTGATCCCATACGCACAGGTACGCAACTCCTTGTCTGTCATCAATCCTAAGCGTGGCTTGTTCTGGTTCAAAATGTCCCATAGAATGAAAGAGATAGCCGATAAACTAGATGCCATCGGAAGGAGAAGGAATTCCTTTGGCTTGAGAGTGGGGAATGGAATGAGAAATCAAGAAGAGCGCGGCGACCTTCGTCAGACCAGCTCACTTAATCCTTCATCACCTCTTGGCAGGGAAAGCGATAAGCAAAGGATAGTAGAACTCTTGGTATCATCGCAGATGGAGGACAGTGGAAACATTTCTGTTGTTTCCATTCATGGAATGTGTGGAATTGGAAAGACCACCGTTGCTCAGGTAGTCTATAACGATGAGGCCGTAGAGAGATATTTTGAGCTCAAGCTGTGGGTTCATGTATCCTATGATTTCAATGTAAAAAGACTCACGAGAGCCATGATAGAATCCGTAGATAGCTGTGCATATGACCTCAGCAATCTCGACAATCTTCAGAAACACCTCAAGGAGAAGCTGGCTGGAAAGAGATACTTGCTCGTCTTAGATGATGTATGGAATGAGGATACGGAAGAATGGGAGAGGCTTAGAGTCCCCTTGCTATATGGAGCCAAAGGGAGCAAGATACTAGTGACCACTAGGAGTGAGGAAGCTGCGCATATTATGAGAACCTCGACTACGTACTATTTGCAGGGTTTATTAGATGATGACTGCTGGTCTTTGTTCTGCCAGTATGCATTTGCCCGAGATCCAAATGCATTTTCTGATCTAGATGATATCGGAAGACGGATTGTGAACAAGTGCAAGGGCTTGCCTCTGGCAGCGATTGCTTTGGGCCATAGGATGCGCAGGGTAGCTGACAGAAGCAAGTGGGAAGCAATTCTCCAAGACGAGAAGTGGGAATTCTCTGGTGGGAGCAGCGACATCTCTCGTGCGGTTAGCTCGAGCTACCAGCAATTGCCTGCACATCTTAAGCCATGCTTTGCATATTGTTCCTTAATTCCGAAAGGCTACGAGTTCGAGAAGGAGTTCGTAGTCCAACTGTGGATAGCACAAAATTTCATTCAGCCAAGTGGGGGAGAACGAATCGAAGACATAGGCAGCTACTACTTTGATTCGCTTGTGCAGAAGTCATTCTTCCAGTTCTCACACTTTGACTATAAAAGCAGCCGACCTAGGTACAAAATGCATAATCTTATTCATGACTTTGCTCAACATGTATCAAGGGAGGAATGTTGTATAGCGGAGCTTGGCAAACCATGCAATCTCTCTGCAAAGACTCGGCATCTGTCGTTGATCTGTGACCGGTTTCTGCGGGATAACTCGACGCAATCCCCTCTGTCTAATCAAAGGAAGAATATTTTTAAGACATTATATGGATACAGTGGCTTGTACACGCTCCTGCTGGCTGGTGGATCCACAACACATGAGATAAGGGTCCCCAGCAATCTTGCAAAGAGATTGGAAAGACTACGGACCTTGGATCTGAGCAACTGTGGCATAAGTACGCTGCCTGAATCAATAGGTGATTTGAAGCACCTTCGGTGCCTCCAGCTTCGCAACACAAATATTAGAAGGCTGCCTGAATCAGTGGGTTGCCTTTACAATCTTCAGATATTGGGTCTTAGAAATTGTGATATTCTGGAGTTGCCTTGGAGCACAAGAAATCTCCGAAAACTGCGCCATCTCGATCTGCATCTTGATGAAAATTCAGTGATGGCACAGGCTGCCATGTCCAGAGGGAATAGTCTGAGGTCCATGCCACCAAAAATTGGACTTTTAACTGATCTCCAAACATTATCAAGATTTGTTGTAGGTACACAGCATAGATGTGGGTTAAGAGAGCTGAAGGATTTGAACAATCTCCATGGAGAGCTTCAAATTTCAAACCTTCATTTTGTTTCAAAAGCAGCAGAAGCCAAGGAGGCGAATTTAGCTGGAAAGCGATACATTCACAGGTTAGAGCTACGATGGAGCTATGCACTCGGTGTGGATGAGGAGAAAGTTCTGGATAGCCTCCAACCTCACACTAACCTCAAAGAGCTAAGGATAGTAGGCTATGGAGGTGCTTCATTTCCGGATTGGATATGGCATTCTTCCTTCTCCAATCTAGTAATCTTGTCGCTCTCCGACTGTGGTAAATGTGAAAAACTCCCACCGCTTGGACAGTTGCCACTTCTGAAGGAACTCTATGTAAAAGGAATAGATTCAGTGAAGACTGTGGATTGCTCATTTTGTGGTCATGACAGAAGAAATTTCCCATCATTGCAAAAGCTACATTTTGAGAGCATGCACAGCTTGCAGGTTTGGTGTGGATATGATAATTGCCTGCTTCCTTTGCTTCGAGAGCTGGTTTTTAAGAACTGCACTGGTCTTCGACAACTTACTCATAATCTTCCTTCCCTGTCAAAATTGGAGATTGAGGGATCCCCAAAATTAGTTGGCTTGCGAAGCTTCCCATCGCTCCAATCTTTAGAGGTGAAGGCCAGCGGCGACTGGGTTTTCGACTCATGGTCCAGTCTCGCTTCTCTTTCCTCCCTGACCCTCAGCGGGTTGCCAACAATAAGCTTGCCTTCAGAACTCCAGCTTGGCCGTGCTTCTATACGCTGCTTGGAAATCAGTTACTGTGACCACTTGGTATCATTGCCAGACAATTGGCTCCCCACTGACCTTACCTATTTTGCGATCAAACATTGTTCTCAAATCCGTGCACTACCAAGGGGACTGCAGAACCTAAGGAAGCTGGAAGACTTGGAAATCCAGAACTGTGGGCAGCTAGAGTACCTACCAGATGGGCTCAAGAACCTGACATCACTCATGCGTTTCGAGATTTCAGACTGTCCTCAGCTTTTATGCTTGCCAAATGATGGTCTGCCAACTAAACTTCAGTTCTTGAGCATCAACAACTGTCCGGAGCTCGGGCGACGGTGCAAAGTTGAGGAAGGTGAAGACTGGCCCAAGATTGAGCACATCTTCTCGGTATGGATTGATAAGCAACTAGTGGGTCATCTAGTTCAGCCTCAATACGAAGATCAGAGCACGCGCCCACTGTATGAAGGTACGAGCTCAAATTAGTTGCTCTTCTAGCGCGCTTCTTTTGTTTTGGTATATGCCTCGTAGCCGCTTCGAAAATTAGTTACTCTGTGATTGTATTTCTCTGAGCTATACCATACAACATTTGATCTTCAAGTGTTAAGCTTGAGATTCTAAATTTAGAAGAACAATTACACAAAAAAATTTATTTCTCATATGTTTTATAGTAAGAGTCGAAAGTCTGAAAATTTTGTTGTATCTCCATTGATTCCCCCTTTAGAAATCCATATATGATATCTTCCTTGATATCGAATTTATTTCTAAATGATTCATTCAATATATATTTTTTCAATTAGTTCCAAATCGACGAAACCGCATCATCACCCAAAAAAAAGGGGGAAAAAATTGATGATATCGCATGGTTTTTTACAGGGCAAAGCTCAGGGCAATAAATCGGAATGATTGCAAAGGTGCCATCACCTCTATCATGGTATGCTATCCTATAAAGGTAACAAATAAGTTATACTTATTGAGGCCAATTAAACAACATATGTTTTACTTTGCTACATTAGATTGACATATTTTTTTCATATTGGTTTGTTATGAAGGCAGGTATCAAGGCAATGAATTCATTTCATAGTTTGATGTTTCTATCGTGATGTGGAGCAGCAAAGTCTCACGGATGGGTATCATATGATGAGGAGCATAGCTTCAGATGCTCTCTCTCTCTCTCTCTCTCTCTCTCTCTCTCTCTCTCTCTCTGTGTGTGTGTGTGTGTGTGTGTGTGTGTGTGTGTGTGTTTGTGCTTTATAAGTCAAGATCTTGGAAGTGTCAGGAGCATGGCTTTTGGTGCTTGCAGTATTCCTTGTGAGGACTTTGATGCAGTTACATTCTAAGTTCCATACTCTGTACTTTGATTTGTCATGAACCCACGATCAGTTTCAAAACTTCTTTATGTACTTGTGGTTCAAAACACAGAGTAATTGCCTCAAAAGAGAGAAGGATGAGGTTTTGAGAGAATCCAAAATAGATAAGTCATACCAAATGATAGCCCTAGGTACAACATTTCTACCACATATGACAGATGGACAGATGGACAGATGGAATTGAACAATACTGCTGTTCATGAACCAAAGCTTCTCCAAAATGTTCAACAACCGTTACTGGAAAGTAAGACTCCCATTTAATCGCTGCAGTACCTTATACTTTTCTGATTCATTCTTAAAGCATTTTTTAAATAGCTTTACATGTTACATTAGCATTGCTCCTTTCTTGAAGCATGTTAGGATTGGTTTGCTTCTGATTCACATCTTACAATACTTTCTATCTTATAAAAGCCTCCTCTGTTACCCGAGGCAGACCTCTGCTACGAACAATAGTCTCCTGGTAAAGCTTCCATTCAGCATTCCAGGTGGGCTGAAATATTGACTGGCTCTTATCTTGTCAATGTTCTCATAAACTCTTGAGACTAGGTCACATGACATCTTTTCTTCTTCCAATAAACTCACCTTATAACTGGTTAAACAATACTCTAAAGCTTTCTTGCAGATCGACACCTAGAACTCCCAGCATCCCATTCTTCTTAACCTCTTTTTTCTTTCTTTTCTTTTTTTTCACTGAGAAATTCGTTCTTGTTAACCTCATTCCAAAAGGAACCTGCAACTATTCGAAGAACTGCATTTCATGCATGCACATTCAGATGGTATAGGTCCAACCAGTTATACCGAATTAGGACGATTTTTCGGGAAAATGGCCAACCATAATGACCTGGGTGAGCTCTCTCCGAGCCGAGTCCACGACTTGGCAAGCTCGGCATTTAATGCGATTAAGGTGTTGTCAGTTTTTCAGCTCCCAAGGTGCCAGGTCTCCCCACTTCCATGGGTTCGCCCTGTCCTTCTCTCATCGAGCTAACTACTGCTTTGTTGGGGCGGACTGTTCTAAATTTCAAATCTCCTTTCTTGGCCACCTACTCTAATGTTTCTTGCAGACCCTTAAAAAAAAATATGAGACATCTCAATTTTAGGTCAGACTAATTTTTCTGGCCTCGAACATAAAGCAAAATAAATAATTTCGACTCCAACCGAGAAGTGCCAGCCGAAAAGAACCATCAGCATGCATAGACAAAGGCTAACGGCCTTAACAATCGACAACCCTCGCAGTCCGTAATCAATGCAGCCCTACATCAACGTCAGACCTATGTTGCGCTCTTCCCATGCAGACTGACCCCCGCACAGTAGTCGTACCACCGGCTGCTGCCTAGCATCATTTCACATCACGTCTCAATCTCGTCCCAACCGCCCGTGTCGAATGAGTGCCTCAGCTCCGAAAACACTCTTCGGTGTCGTGGTCATGGTCTTGGTGGAAGCAGCAGTAGATCTTCTTATCCCTGTTGAATGTCATTGCCTTCATCCGACAAGGAGAGTGTAGGTAGCCTTGGCCTTCAATTTATATGAGGATCTGGGTTCTCAAAGCAGTAAGAGCGGTGTACCTCTCAAACTTTCTAGGAGGGGGCTCTTGGGTCGTCGCGAGCCCCTCTCACGCCGAGGTGAGATATTTCTCGGCTCTCTTTACTTTTCGTGTCCCCTCTTGCTTCCTTGGGGGGTCTCCTGTTGGCAGACACGCTGCAGGAGGCCATGGCTTTCTCAACATGGGCATACTTGTCAACCTGTGCCAACATTTCAATAAAGTCGTCGGAAAAGTGCCTTTTTAGGAAGAAGAGGAAGCTCGACGGCTATAGGCCGCTCTTCATCGCAGACATCATAACCGACTGGTCCATGTTGTGGACCTCCAATGTAGCCACGTTAAAACAGATGACATATTCTCTGAGAAATTTTCTCTCCCTCTGCTTGATGTCGAGCAGCGCGTCTGAGCCACGGTGTTGTCTTCGGCTGGAGACGAAGTATGCCGCGAAGAGGCAAGCGAGTTGCCCAAAGGATTGGATGTATTTGGGCCGAAGCTTGGAGATAGAGCTGATCACGGGCCTTCTGGCCCGCCCAGCCCGGCTCGAAATTTTTTGGGCTTGGGCATTAAAAAAAGGCCCATGGGTCGGGCCTGGGCAAGAAAAGCGGCCCGAGCAAAAAAATCGGGTCGGGCCTGGGCGGGCCATTTTGGCCCATTTCCATATTCCAAACAAAGAAAAAATCGGGCCTGTCGGGTCGGGCCTATCGGGTCGGGCCAGGCTAGACGGGCCTAGAATCAGATTTATAAAGTCGGATCGGGCCTGGACAAAAATTTAAGCCCGACAGTCGGGCTGGGCCGGGCCTGGGCATAGCCATCGGGCCTAATTTCTGCTGTAGAGCCCGGCCCGAGCCTGGCTCGGCCCGGGTTTTGATCAGCTCTACTTGGAAAACTAGAACTGAGCCACTTTGCGAAGGGTCGCAAGGAACGCCTTGCAAAGTACGACATCAGTGGCTCCATGCTGCATTATGAGAGCCTTGAAGCTATCAAGGTGATCTAAAGGACTGAGGTGTCGTCGTACGGCTCCACTTACGGTATTTTGAATCGAGGTGGAAAAAGGGAGGCTCCAAGGAAAAGTTGAGTGGTTGCTCACCCTCGAAGCTTATCCTTTAAGGGCCTAAATCTGTCGACCCATTTTCTTGATTCTCCTATCAAGGTTGGCTTCCCACTATAGTGGGGGCTCCACAAGATGAACAGGCTAAAGGCTCCAGACGGAATCGCCGCCAAACTGATAACTTGAAACGCATTGTTTCCTCTTTCGGTCGGGGGCACTCCTCTGGGTATGTCGACTCTGACACAATGGTTCAGGGTCTTGGTCTTAAGAGGAGTAGCTGACCAGGTGCATATGGTGTGCCAATTGCTCAGAGCGGGGGCTAGGCTGGCCGAATTCTGGTAGGTCCAGCTCCGGTTGCCCCACTGCCTGTTGCAGGCTCTAGACCGCTACGGTCAACGCCTATACCTATTGAGTGAGCAGGTCGAACTGCTCCTTATCCACAAGCACGGCGGGTCATTCCGACGGAGCGGGTTCGGGGCTCTCAACAACCCTCAGGAGGTTGGAGCGCGACATTGCGTAGCACGCGATGTGCCATGGGTTCCTTGCGACCTCATGCCGATTGTCTCTCCCTTCGATTAGGGTTGATGTAGCTGAGGATGGGCCATTTCTCTAGCGCCAATCTGTTCCCATAAAATTCAAACCAAGATAGAAGTACAGTTCGGACAACTTTGAGGTCAGCGAAAGGTGAGCTGTGCAACTCGTTGAGGCATTGGGTGCCAGTCTCCTCCGTAGGGAGGCATGCAAAGAAGTTTGCTTGCCGAAGAATTTTCGGTGGGAGACCCCCCGATGCTTGAGTCAGAACAACGAGACAACAATATAAAAATGAGAGACTTAGCAGAGTATCGCCTCCCTAAATAGTATTGCATGTTGCGTACCTCAAGTCTCCCGAGCTACCCCTTTAAATAGAGGAGCTAGTTTTATTGTTACTTGGGCTGACGTGACATGCAATGATGCCAAATAGTAGTCGGTGGTACAACCGCAATGTAGGGATCAGTCTGTGTGAGCAGAGCGCGGCGTAAGTTTGATGCTGGACATGGGGCTGCCATGATTATAGATTGCCAAGGCTGTCGATTGTTTGGGTCGTCATCCCTTGTCGATGTGTGCTAATGGATCTGCTCGGCTGGCGACTCCTTAGTTGGAGATGAAGTCGTTCACCTCAGTTCATGTCTGAAGTCAGAGGGGTCGATCTGGCCCGAGGTCGAGGTGTCCAATATTTCTTCCATCTAGATGCAACCCCCGAAGACCGTCAAAGAAGTCCAGTGCCTGACTGAACAGATCACCGCACTTATAAAATTCGTTTCCAAATCTGTGGAACGCTACCTCCCCTACTTCAACGCCCTGAAGCACCCGAAAGACTTCCAATGGATCAAGGAGTATCAAGAGGCCTTCGATTAACTAAAGGAGTACCTTAGCTTATCGGCCCTTCTCATTAAACCGTAGGCCAAAGAAACACTACCTATACCAGGCCATTTCTCCCACCATTGTGAGTTCGGTTTTAGTCTGAGAGGAGTAGGGATGCCAGAAATCGATCGACTACACAAGTCAGAATTTGCGGGATGCCAAGACTAGATAATCCAAACTAGAGAAAACGGTCTACGCCCTTATCATTTCAGCTCGGAAGATCTAAGTATACTTCCAAGCCCTTCAATCAACGTCTTGGCTGACCAACCGATGAGATAGGTTCTCTAGAAGCCTGAAAATGGAGGACAGCTAGCAAACTAGGTGGTGGAGCTCAGAAAATTTGACATGGAATATCGACCTCAGTCATCTATCAAGGTGCAAGTGTTGATAGACTTTCTAGTGGAGTGCACTATCCCTAATTAGGATCATGCCAAGCTCCCTAAAAAGATGAATGTCGTAGTGAAACCGTGGATTCTACACATGGACGGGTCATCAAGCTTGGGGGGCAGTGAAGTTCAGCTCATGCTTACCAGCCCGAAAGGATTAATCACCGAGTACACCCTATGATTCGAGTCCTTGTTTTAAATAATGAGTGCGAATATAAAACACTCATCACCAGGCTCAAACTCTCCAAGGAGCTTAGGGTCCAATAACTCAAGGTCTTTAGCGATTCACAATTGGTGGTCGGCCAAATACAAGAAGAATTCGAGGCTTAGGGGCCCTCAATGATCAAGCATCTATAAAATGTAAATGACATCACCTCAGTCTTTTGTAATTTTGACATACAACAGATTCTTCGGATGGAAAATGCGAGAGCCGACCTGCTGTTAAAGTTGGGCACCTCAGAGATTGTCGAGCTAACCAAAGCCACCTACCTTGAAGTCCTAGAGGCACCAAGTATCAACGAACTCGAGATTGTGCTAAATACCACTATCAAACCAAGCTGGATTGATCCACTTGCCGGCTTCTTGAAAGACAAAATGGTACCAACGGACCAGCTTGAAGCCCACAAGATAAAGCGACAGACCACCCATTATGTCCTCCTCAATGACGTCCAACGGTGACAAGCAATGCCATTGACACCGATCCATGCCCCTTGCCTATTCGTGCAGTAGGGGATTAACATCTCGAAATGTTCCTAGTGTAGCCGGGCAGCACAAGTTTTTTTTTGTAGCCATGGACCACTTCACCAAGTGGGCAAAAGCCGAGCCAGTTGCTCGAATTACTGAGGCAAAAGCTCAGAAATTCGTCTGGCAGAACATAATCTGCAAGTTCGGGCTTCCTCGAATAATCATCACCGGTAACGGGCGTCAATTCGACAATGCCTAGTTCAGAGAGTTTTGCACCAAGCAAGGAATCAATCACTAATTCACTTAGGTAGCCCACCCCCGATCCTACAAGGAGGCTGAAGTGACCAATCGGACGATCTTGCAAGGGCTGAAAGCAAGACTGGATCAGGCAAAAGGGCTATGGACTGAAGAGCTCCACAGTGTCCTATGGGCATAACAGACTACATCTCGAGTCCCTCTAGGAAAACACCCTACAACCTTGCCTTAGGAATAGAAGCAGTGATCCCACTAGAGATCGGACTTCCGTCACTTCGAGTGTTCAACAATCAAAAAAATTTGGACCAACTCTGAGCCAACCTCGACCTATAAGAACAAACCCGAGAGCGAGCTTGGATCCACATAGCGGCGTACCAGTGAAGAACAACTCGGTACTATAACTCAAGGGTCAAAAGCAAGCTCTTCCAAGAAGCATCCCGACTAGGAGAACTTAGAAAGCTGAGCCCAAATTGGGAAGGCCCATACTGAGTAACCGAAGTTGTGCGACTGAGAGCATATCGACTGCAATAGCTCGACGTCACTTCTATTCCACAAACATGGAACTCCGACAACCTACGCGTCTATTGTCAGTAAAGTCCATTGTACTCCAGGCTCGTCTCTAATAAAAGATTCTCTTGTTATATTTTTGTCTCCAGATTGGACAATCATGACAAGCATGCTCTGCTTGGGACACCTCGAGGATGCCTAGGCCCCAATAAAGGAGACTCTCCAAGGATGCCTAGGGCCTCCTTAAACCGAGATCGCTCGGGATTCCTCTGAGACCCCAGTCCGGAGATGAGAAGACCAAGCCCACTCGGATTTTCTCTAGGTAGCCAACCTCAGAGATACCTCCGGAAGCATCCTCCGGAGATGAGAAGATCGAGCCCACTTGAATTTTCTCTAGTAGTCAACCCCAGAGATGCCTCTAGAAGCATACTCTAGAGATGAGAAGATCTAGCCCACTCAAATTTTCTCTAGGTAGCCAACCCCAGAGATGCCTCCAGAAGCATACTCCGGAGATAAGAAAATTGAACCCATTCAAATTTTCTTTAGATAGCCAACCCCAAAGATGCCTCCAGGAGCATACTCCAGAGATGAAAGGAGGCATCGACCTCGTCAAGATCAGGCCCACTCGAAACTCCTCGAGAACCGGACTTTAGGAAAATTAGCCGAGGAGAAGGGTTCGGCGAGATGACCTAAACTCGAATAAAGATAAAAATGACAAGTAAAAATCAAAGCCAGGTACTTCAAAAAATTCTTTATTTATATTATCATCTGGTACGAATATTAATGTCGACAGAAACCAAGCAAAAAGAGCTACAGTGAAAGGTCGAGGCTTGGCACAATCTCAAACAAAGAGCAAACAACAACACGATGCAAACCAAGACCGGAGTCATATACTTCGAAAAATCTTTGTTTTCGATAAAGTTGTGAATTTTTACGCTGACCTCAGCAGAGGCCAAATAAAAAGAAGAGTACATTGAGCCGGCTCACCCAAGCAAAAGAAAGAGCAAAAATGCTGAGGTAAAGGGCTTCGTTCGTCGCCTTCACCGCCCCCACCGCTACCGAGGTACCCAATTTCCTTCGGTTGAAAACATGTAGATCTTCATGAAGATCCTTGCCTACAAGGTCGTCGCCCGAGGGGTCGGATCCTCACACGTGATCTGCGAGGTCAAGACCAAGATCTAGGATAAGAAGCGCATCCCCCTGGATCAGCTCCTTCGCCTCTCCCCTTCGACACCTTCACCGTTGCTGCCACCAACCTTGCCATCTTCGAAGACTTCGGGGTCGTCGCCTTCATCACCATCTTCATAACCCTCGTTGTCATCATCGTCGTCATCAAGACTGAAGAAGTCCATCCTTGGAAAGAGCTGTTGTGTCCGAGCTTGGCATTCTGTGAAGCCCTTCCCAAAGGTGTCGATTGCAGTCTCCAAGGCATCCTCTTTGAACTCCTCGAAATCGCAGTATTCTTTGACCACCTCCGCAACCTTCGCCTTAGCATGAATGACTTCGTTCATGGCTTCGGCGGCCTTTCGCTCGACCTAGACCAACTTCTCGGCAAGCTCTAAGACCTTCTACTCAAAAGTACAATAGGCCTCCCTGTCCGAGGACCATTGCCCCTCAATGATCATTGTCTGGGTCTGCATGGCTAAGGCATGTAATTCCGCCGATCCGAGTTTATCTTCAGCTATCTTCGCCCTCAGCTCGGCCTGCCAAGCCCTCGCCAAGCTGCTGGAAATTGTATCCTAAGTGTCAATCGTCAGCATGTTGATGATTGAATTTTGTAAATGAATTGACAAATTAATAAAGTGTTATTTGGCATTATTTATCATTTCATTGTACATCTTCAAATGAACTCTTATATGATGAAGTCCTTAGGACTTATTTTATGATAAAGAAGGATTTATCTTCAAGTCCTTAAACCTGTTCGCGACCAAATGATATGCTATTAATAGGACGACAGCATTGTCGAGATTAGGTCGTTGTAAGATATATACGTTGGTTGTCTTCTTAACCAAGAAGTGTGGAGATACTGATATGTCACACAGATGAAGTATAGGAGTATATTTTACTGAACGTGACCAATTTCGAAACGCTCTACTGTCAAGAGATGTTCCGAGTGGATATGGGTATAAGTATCCCTCAGACCTGAGATCACCATAGTGATTAGCAAACAACTCACTGTACTTTGGTACCGGACTAGCAGAATTTCTAATTCTGGGACGGAAGGTTACTAGGTGCAGTCAAGTACTTATGAAATAGGTGTGTGAGTCAAGATAGAATTGACCCCTCATGAAAACAGGAGATAATGCTTTGTGTTTAATTTAGCAAAATCTTGGCCAGGATAATCCTTGTGAGGAGTCACAGGATTTCTAAAGTTGAATCACATCATGAATGCACCGATTACAGAGTTAACAGAACTCTGAGGTCATCTTGGCATTAGGAGTCAAATGGATGAATTATACAGTAACCATAGTCCAGAATTCCAGAATATTTGCTTCGCATATATTCGGCCTATCCGGATGTTGGGTACCATTGCTAGATGGTCACATCGATTAGTTCAGAAAATCATTTTCGTACTACCAGCTTAGGTTCGAACCTATGAGGTCACATGCATAGAAGTTTTCTAATTGATCAAGATAGCTGATGGATGGTTGAGAATCATTCAGGGATAATTTGGTCAATTCGATTGGCAAATTATTCTATAAAATAATTAAAGTAATTATTGAAGGATTAATTAGTAATTAGATTACTAATAAACTCAATTTGATTGAATAATTGGACTAAGGATAAGCCAAATTGAATTGGATTTAATTCTGGGCTCAATCAGGATTTTTGACCTATTTGGATTAGGTCTGAATTAAAAGGACTTAAGTTGACCAAATTGAATTAGATTCAATTTGTGCTTAATTAGGGTTTGACCTAATTGGATTAGGTTTAACCCAAACTAATTAGACTTCACTAATTGTTAGGATTTGATCGAATTAAATAGGTTTGATCTGAACTGTTCGGATTTCGAAGTCCATATGTCACTTGTTCAATCATGGTGCCATGAATTAAATTTTAATATGATTAAAAATTTATTTAAATTATTTATTGGCACCATGTGACACGTGGCAACATCAGGGACCATCCATTTGATGGGGCGACATGAAGAGATCATGAAATAAATTTGAATGATATCATGCAGCACATCTTCATGGCGCCATGACACATGTATGTATCTCTCTCTCCCATTTGCATTTGAGTTTGAATTTTGAATTCAAACTCCACCCACCTCCAAAAGATCCTCTAACCATCAGATTGTGGGCGTGGGAGATGGAATGGAGTGAGGGAATGGGCGACATGATGAATGGCCTTGATTAGATCAAGCTTCATCATGATGATGGCGCATGAAACAAGCATTTGAATTCAAATTCAAAACCCCACAAAATCCTTCCCAAATATGGGATGGTTGGCGTGTGAAGAGGAGTGAAGTTAGAGGGGATGGCAACAATAAAAAGACCTCCATCAGTTGGTGGTCGAATTGAAGAAGCAAAAGAAAAAGGAAAGGAAAAAGGCCTAGTGCATGGAAAGAAAAAATCTGCCTACCCTCTTCCCTCTCGCCATTAGATCATCTTCTAAGTTCATATTTCCATAGCTATTAGGGATCCCTGATAAGAGCCTTTAGATCAGATCTAAGTCCTCTTCAATCCCTACTAACCATTCCTCCAAGTTCTTCCAAGAAGGCGAATCAAAAGTTGATAGCGTCGGGAAGATCAAAACTCAGCAAAGGAAGATCCTGCGCAAGCTAGCACTTCCGCGAGATTAGATCACTCCAAGAGCTTCACGTGGATTACTCGTAGAGGCCAGACGAGTGTGTGTCTATGAAGCTCGAGCATCGGATCCATTACTTTCATATTTCATAAAGGTATGAATCTAGATCCAAAGTTGTATCTCTTACAGGTTCCAATTTCCGAGGATTAAACCACTTTTGGGGCTCTTCACAGAGTAATCTTCAGAGCCTATTCAATGGGCATTCGAAGATTAGTTGGGTGTTAGATTAATTGAGTTTAGAACTTAATTAGTAATCTCATTTCAGATCTGAAATTAATTATGCAATAATTTTAGCATAATAATTTAAACGATTCCGGCATATTGATCATGAATACTTGTAGGGGTACTTTGAAATTTGATTTCTTATACATGCTAGAATTAAAATGTTTAATTCGATTTTTCCACTACGAATTTCAAAATTAAAAAATCTATATATGGCTTGATCCCCCTTGTGAAGGGGTACGTAGGCAACCCAAATAGGTACAACCATTAAAATTGAAAAAGTTTTAAATTTCAGCATGCTATCACTACTAGCATCATAGGATCACTTTCACAAGCAATCTCCGCCCTCGCCTCAACCGGATGGGTATGCTCCTTGGGGATCTCCACCCTCGCCTTGTACTCCAAGATGTGCCACGAGAGCGTCTTGATCCTCTCATACACGCAGCTGACCTTAAGGGCATGCTCAAGAAAAGAGGAACTCATTTAGTGAGGAAAGTAACTTGGTAAAGATTTATGAAACTCATCCGAATAATCGTGGCATAGGCCCCATCAAAGAAATCGGTGGCATCGAGGGAGAATACGAGCTCCCTGTTGTCTCCGAGCTGCATGGCTTGGACCAGCTCCCTCGCCACTTTGGGAGTCTCTAGAGCCGAAACAGATTCTTCAACTGCGCGATCCGAAGAGTAGGTCCAAGACACATGGGTCGGGGCTGAAGTGTCCTCCCCGTCCAGGGCGGACAACTTGGGGTCCGATCGACCCAATGCGCAGATTTTAGGAGATGGTTGGCGTGGGGGTAGAGTGTCAAAGTAGGGTCCAGCAAATACAACCCCTTCCGGAGGGGCTAACCCAGCTGGTTGAGCGACCTCGACCTTGGAGTCGGGCTCTACAATCTCCCCCTGAGGAATAGGCACCTCATAGAAAACTTCAGGAACCAAGGCCTTGACGCCGACCTCGACGGTAGCCTTGGTGGCACGAGCCGAGGAGGACTTCCCCCTCGACCTTTTCCTTCAAGGAGCCCGGTGGTCACAGCCGAATTCTTCACCTTCCTCCTTTCGCGAATCAGCGAGAAATCAAACTTCATGGCAACAAGAGCTGCAAAATCAAAGACAAAGTTACTTCACAATACCGAGGTGAAAAGATAGGAAAACCCAGGAAAAACTTACCCTAGGGGTCGGCCGGGCTCAAACCGGCCTTAATCAGAGCTTTCTCGGACAACAGCTCCTGCAGGATGAAAACTTGGATCGAGATTCTAGAAGCCTGTCCAAGGCCCTCTGATCATCGTTGGACAACCTCGAGGAGGACCGATTCAAGTATCTCTGAGGTGCCCTCCCCATGGTGTCAAACTTCTATGGCTACTTGGAGTGGACGAAGAAGAACCTCCCTTTCCACCCATGGATAGAAGAGGGAGTACCTCAGAGCAAGTGGCAGTCTTTCTAAGGAGAAAAATGTCATCAATTGCTATTTTGAGGATGCCTCTTTAGGGTGAAGCACCCTCAGAAAAGGGGGACCGAGGCTCAGATGCTCCGAAGGAAACAAAGAGAGAGAAAACCGACTAAGACCTGCCAAAAGTTTCGTACGAGTTGGGTTGGAACAAAGTTGTAGGACCCCATCAGTTGCATAAAGAAGGGGTGGAGAAGAAGTCTTGGCCCAGCCTATAGAGTCTCCTTATACAAGCCAAGCTGAGAAGGATGCGGGTTAGTCACCCGATCATCGGGACGGGCGAGCTCGAAGATGAACTCGGGGGGCACAAAGTATTGAGCTCGGATGAGGTCCATTTCCTCCTGAGTAAGGACGCATACATCATAGTCTGGGCCCGGCCAGACCTCAAACTCAGCTTCACCCGAGGGTGAAGGCTGATGACCTCGAGAAGAGCCATTAGACGGACGACTCTCCCCCGAGGCAATGGCCTCAGCCCCCCTTATGGTGACAGGAGAAAGACGAAGGGAAAGACCTAGAAAAAGATAAAGAAAGACGGAGTGAAGACAAAGAAGAAGACAAGAAAGGGCCGAACATCAAAAAGCGAAAACCCACTAAAGATGGAGAAACATGGAAGACGCCGACATCGGGAGCAAAACGGAACACCACCCAGAATCCTGGATGCTCGGGTACTCGAACGGAGGGGCAGATGGAGCAAAAGGTAGAGTCTGAGGGTTAGGGATGCCTTATAGGCATGAACGGCCCCAATCGGAGCACCGGTCCGGCTACCCGAGTAGATTGGGCCACATGTCAGCCTAAGGTATGACACGGGCGATCCGAGTAGATCGCTGCATTAATTGCTTCTTTGGATAGCTCGGATCCAACAACACTTCGAGAAGACCAGTTGGCGCACTAAATGCCTCTGACAAAAATCTCACCCTCAATAGAAGCGACTGCTCGACTTTCATCACCCAAATAGGAATGCAGTTTGGCCTTGAAAGTGGGAGGCAAATGATGGAGAAAATATTGGACTCCTCGACCTCGGGCCAGACCGACCTCCTGATTTCGCACATGAACCAAAGTGAACGACTTTGGCTCTAACTAAGAAGTCGCCAGTTGAGGAGAACCATCAACATGCGTCGACAAGGACAGACAGCCCTTGCAGTCCACAGTCATAGCCGCCGCACATCCCACGTCAGACCTACGCCGCGCTCAATCCATACGAACTGACCGTGTGCCGCAGTCGTACCACCAACCGCTGCCTAGCATCATTGCACATCATGTCGATTTAGATAACGACAAAACTGATTCCCCTATATAAAGAGGGTAGCCAAAGGGACTTAAAGTACAGAATATGCAATACTATTCACAAAGGCAATACTCTGCTAAAATTTCTCCCTTCCATACTGTTGTCTTATTATTCTGACTTAGGCATCGAATGATCCCTACCAAAAATTCTCTAGCAAACAAACTTCTTGCAGACCACCTAGCAAAAAAAACCAATGCCCAATGCCTTAACTAGCTTGTTCAGCTTGCCTCCAGCCGACTTTAGGATCATCCGAACTACACTCCCATCTCAGTCTAGATTCCGTGGCAACACCACCCATAACTCCCAAAATCCCACTCTTCTTATTCTCATTCCAAAAGGAACCTTCTTCAAATATTTGAAGGGATGCATTTTAAACATGCAAGTTCAGGTGGTCCAAGTCAAGTCGGTTATACCAAGCCTGGAGGATGATTTTTTCAGAAAATGGCCAGCTATATAACAACCTTATATGATATGAGTGCCAAAATTTTTCCAGTCCAGTAAGCATGTCAGAAGCAAAATAATATTCAAGGCGATTTGTGTGCGAGTACACAAAGCAAGTTTCATTTTTTTCCTACGAATGCAACAATAATGCTTCACTAATGTAAAGCACCGGCATGAAAGCTGCATTATAGTCTTACATGAATGGCAGGATCATTTAGGAGTTGATAGCAAACAAGATCATGTTGTTGCCTTTTCTCTCCTTTCACTTTTTCTTACATGTCCTGCTGAAGAGCATAGCAGAAGCAAACAAAAATGACCACTAAGACATGAATGTACCAAGATTGTCCATGGCATATATACCCAAGCATCTGCCACTACATGCTCTGCTTGCTTGCTGCATATACAGGACTTGAGTTCTTCATATGAAAAAAAATCAGTTATTTTCAATAGCTTCAGCTCCTCCCAAGTCTCCCATGTTGTTACAACCACATCTGGGACATACATACCTCCTCTGTAACTCCCCCCCAGCTGAAGCATAAGCCTTCTCCAGTTCATTAGTCTGCTTGTTTCTAGTTAGAGAAAATGTTTGTCCAAACAGTGTAGAATGGCATCTTAATTATCTTAAGGTGAGGTAAAAATTATTAATATCAATTCACTAAGTTGTTCTTCATGTATTAAACATAAATATTTGAGGGATGATAAGAGAAGTCTAGACAAAAACAAAGGATATCCTGCTAGCTCTTGCAGCAGTTTCATTTCTCCCAAAATAGCCTCCACAAGGAACCCTCTTCTTTTAACATTGGGTAGCTCCTTGGAAACCTGCAAGTGATACTCTCTAGATATAAAATGGATTAATTCCCAACACATCTTACAAGAAATCAAAATTTGCAACAGACGATACAAGCATAGACTATTTCGAAAGTAGCTTGAATTAAAATTTGTTCCATCTAAAAGAAAGGGTATGGCTCATGGAATAGGAACAAGCATCAATGACTTGAAGCCATTCTTCAGCCACAAATAAACAGAAACTTGCACAGTTGAAGTTCACCATATACTTACGAGCTGTTTCTAATCATTTATGTAGCAACACCACTGGCAGTATTGAATTCTGAAATCTAGACCCCAAAATTACACTAGTGTACATGGAGATCTACATCAGATAATGTTGGCACAAAATTTAGTAATAACCTTCACCTGTTACATATTCTAATTTGATTGCAGATAAGTAAACACCATAGCAAGGTCATGATGAACATGAGAATGTCTATTTATATATCTTCAGAAGAGAGTCATAATACAACTTTCCCAGAATCCTTTTGATGCTTAAGACAAACTTACACAGGCATCATACCTAATGAACTTACAAATTATAGACTAGAGTGAAGGTGACCGTTATCAACAGAATGTGTGGAATACAAAAAGCCATTGAAAGGAGTTCGAGCTTAACTGGAGATTCATCCATTATGAAACAGCTAAAGCTGGTTTTCCTTTTTACTGAAACAAATACACATCAGCAATATTACTTACAGGACCCAAATGATAATGCAAAGGGCCTTCGACTCACTTACAAAGCATCAGAACTTAATCATAAATCATGAGGACTACAGAAAATTGACCTTTGACCATGTAGTATCTAGTATCTCATTCTTAAAGCATGATACCAGAATTCGTGCCAAAATGAGTGCATATATAGTTAAAAGCTAACCTAATAACCTAATTTTTGAGTCCATGTTGTTTTCTAGATCATATAATTGATGCTGGAAGATGGCTACATTACTCATTTTTTTTGAAACAAGAGCACTTTAGTGAAGAAAGAAGAGGAAAACAATGACAGCTCATGTAGACCAAGGACCAACGATTATCAAGATTGTGAGGCAGCCTGTAGATCCTGAACCATCTTCTACACTGAACTGGTGTTTAAACAGTGTTAGAGCCTCCCAAAATCAGGCCAGGCTATAGTGGCCCATACTTGACAAGTCAATTGTTCGGGTTTTGGATCAAAGTCTATCTGTATTAGGATTGGGCTGATGAGTCAACAAGCTTAAGTGGGCCAAGAGTTAAGTCCTACCAGGACTTTAGAGTAGGAGTCCTATTAAGACCATGGATTTCCTTGATGGGTACGGAAAGCAAACTATAAACTCGTAGGGCTTGGTCTCCAGTAACTTGAAAGCATAAAAGTTCCATGAATTTTCCCATCGAGTTCCATGCTTCTTGTCTCTGCTTGCATAGTCTGGACTGGCTGAGTGCCTGCCTGCAGCAAAGATCGTGGTGCAGTTAGGTTTTGTGAGAGCATACTCAGTTGGCTTCATGGGAACCATGTTTTATCATTTTATTAAATATAATTTTTTATAATTATTTTGCTTGAATCTTTATTCTTTTCTAACCAGGCCTTAATCAATACCAAGCCTTGATTGGTGATGGGATCCCATGGATCCAACTTTAGTGGGAAGGTCGAAGAGAAAAAGAGAAATCCTTGTTGGTTTCTTGAACCCCAAGTCAAAGTCAGCTGGAAGCCAAAAGAATTTTTGACCCAGAATTTAAATCTATTCCCTGATAGCAGACTTTTATTCATTCAGAACCATTGCTGTAACAGTTTTCATATTCAGGGAACCTGAATGTTATATTCTATTTTTCCAGATTTAACTGTAACAGCTTTATTTATGTGTTGTTTTGGCTCTTTGGATCCCTTTTCTTGGCCAATTTTCTATTCTATTATACTGGATCATAAAGAAACTTTTAAGAAATTTTCTCACGTCAAATTTGAGGGTAATTTGAGGGTAAAGACAAGAAAAAGCATCTTTACATGATGGCATATAGTTGATTATTGTACTCTTCCTTCCTTACGGTGACAAGCGAAGCATCCCATATTATTACGATGTGGTAAAGTTTAATCAAATAAAGAGCCTAATAATTACCACATTATATGTGACATTAAAATTGCACTATGAATTCGGATGTAGTGGCCTGACCTCAAAGCCATCACATTTAAAATTGATATAGTGTATAATTACTAACTTGGTTTTTGTCACCTGAAGGCCTCGAAAACTTCTTGATTATTATGATTTTATTAATAGCTTCATCACGTGGATAAGCATGTTACTGCATAGTAGCCTATAATTTAGAAAAAGTGTTACATTGGTTAGTAATTTGGATTTGGTTTGCATGCCCTATAGCGTGCAAACCAAGAAGGAATTTGGATCATATTTGCAGCTTTTCTCTCTAATGTAATTTGGATTTGGTTTGCATGCCCTATAGCGTGTAATATTAATAGTAAGCAAGGATCATATTTGCAGCTTTTCTCTCTAATGTTGTTTCTCTTACTGGATCACATAGGGAATGGTTCATATTTTTCGAGTAGAAAGATAGAATTACTTCAACATTGGAGTGCATGGATTTAGACCTGGCACTTTGTGAGGATATGCCACCTGTTCCCATGGATTCTAACACTTTGTGAGGATATGCCACCTGTTCCCATGGATTCTAGCATGCTTGAGGATAGAAAGTTGTATGAGAAGTGGAAGCGGTCTAGCCGCTTAAGTCTTTACTCATACAAAGCCATATCTCCAGAAATATTCAAGAATCTATTCCTGCTCTTATAACTGCAAAGGAATTTTTAAATGTAGTTGAAGAGCAATTTGTTAGCTCCGGCAAAAGTATTGACAAGCATCCTAATGTCTAAACTCTCCTCCATGAGGCATGACGGCTCTAGTGGTATGCACAAGAACAAAATGGAGATGAGAGACATAGCATCCCAAGTCAAATCATTAGAAGTTGACATGTCCAAGTCGTTTATTATGCACTTTGTGCCTAAGTATTTTCCACCAGAATATGGACCATTCAAAATTCATTGTAACACAAAAGGAAAAATGGTCCATCTAAAGGAGCGGAGATTGAAGCAAGAGAGACCAGAAAGTGTCCATTTGACCTCTCATAAAGTGAAGGAGCATGCAGATATGACAGCTAAGGTCATGGCATTCCTACTAAAAAGGACATGAAGGTGCTATAATGAATTTATTTCTGATATTGCACAAGCTATAAGTAAAGATCCAAACTGAAAACCAGTCCTTTTTTTAATGAATAATACCAACTGAAGTTAGTTGATCCATGCTTCCTGAAGGTAATTAGTGCTCTAGGTGGAGGATTCACCATTTGTTCATGGGGCCTTTTCTCTTTGCACTTCCATAGGTGGATTGCTGCTGACATCTCCTAGACACCAGGCTATATTTTGTAATCTAGGTCTGAAGAAAAAATTGATTATGTACCAAACTGGACTTACAGAGAAAGCTTCCTGAAAAATCATTTATCTGTACTAGGGTCTTTAGTAATTTGTTACATTTTTCTTGTGAGAGATGAAAGTAGAACCAATAGCAAGTAGCAATTTGACACCTTTTTCCTTCATCAAACTGTCTCTCTTATGCTGCACACTTTCCATAAACAAATCCTTCATAAGATTGGAACGTTGATCTACCTATCTGACTCCATCTTATATACCCACTTTCAGAGAAACATCACATCTACGTTCCGCATTTTAAAGTTGTCTTTGTAATGCCGTAAATAAGAAGTCTGAAGCTCCTCCATTCTAGTATAGAATTGAACAATGTAACTCCAAAAAAGATCTAGAGATTATGTATCAATTTTTTTCCTTTTAAGTGATGTGCAATTAAGCATTAATATTTTCCATAGTCACAAAAACAATGGGAATTTGACACTCATAATGATTCATTAATTCATTTTATGATTTCTTACTATAAAAATTGGAAGAGTTTCTTTGAAAATGAACAATTAGACATTGCAAGTTTGAATGATAAAAGATATAGCTAAAAGTTGTAGATTTTTCAGTTCCTTGAGTGTTTCAACAGTTGAAATGTTCAGCATTATCTGTCTATGCAGGATGATATAACAGAAAATTTAACATTAAATGTTGAAGTCAAGTAATTCAAGCAAATATACATAAGGCATCAAAAGAAAAAGAAAAGAAAAGAAAAGAAAAACAACCTCATCATGATAATGTAATTCTCTTTGGTACTCATCTTCTGATTTATGCATCTGAGCATTGATACACTCAATCCTATCCTTCAAATCTTTAAGAGCATCTTGCACATCAAGAACTTGGTTGCAACTATTATATTTGTCTGCTTAAAGGATGATGTAACAGAATCAAAAAAAGAGACCAGAATTAGGAATAAGGGATTTTATCATATAATATAACTACAGATTTTAAAAGAGAAATTACATTGACCAAATCACAGTGAGACACCAATTATCTGTTGAACTATCTATTATTATTCAACAATCTGAAAAGAATTTGCAGATGGCAGCATAAGTCACTGTATTTCTCACAGAAACAATCTGAAAGAGATATTTAAGGACTGGGGTACATGAAAAGAACTACATGGTTTATAAATTTTGGTTTATATAAAATGCTTGGTAATTTTGCCACATAAGCAAGAGCAAAATATTCACCCTAATATTTCAAACTAAAAGAAAAATTAAAGAAAGAATGGACATTAAGTATGTATTTCAAATCTTTGACAGAGAGGAAAAACTAGGAAAAGCAAGAGCATAAAAGCAAAACAAATGTGCAATTCCACATACCCTAAAGGAGAAGAAATTCATGGTGTCACCAGCTCTAATAATGATGCCACCCTTCAATGGACTACTTCATCAGGAAACTCCTTTTGAAAATCAAAAATAGTTAACATAATCTATATGTCAAAAAAAATGATGATCTCTCAATGAAACAGCCATAAATTGACTCTATTAGAGTGCTCGCTTCCAGCCACCATGTACACCCTCTAAGAGTAGTTCCCTGTATCAGCAGCTCCACATTAATTTGATCATGGGACTGCCAACCAAGGTCAACTGGCTTAGGCAAGAGGAGACCGACACCTACACACACAGACATACAGAGAGAGAGAGAGAGAGAGAGAGAAGAAATGACATGTTTCTTTCTTCAAGCATCACCACATTCTCCTTAATCCAGGCTACGTTGCTCCACCCTATGAGGTAGCCTCAACCAGGTAGAATCAGATGTATTCACTATTATAATTTCGATTCCAAATTCCTGAGAAAAGTTTGTCCAAGATTCCAAGCAACATGAGAGTCACATTGTAGCTTGGGCTTGGAACCGAACCAAAACACAACACACATGACCCACCACTGCTCTCTTCTCTCATGCATGCACCCCAGCCCCATTTCCCCTTCACTCCCTTGCTCTTCTCCTCTTCTCTTCTCCACCCAAGCATCACCACTGCCACCACCTCCTGTTCCGCCACTGTTCGGCAACCATTCCTCCAACTTCCTCCCTCCTTTCCATCTCTCTCCCTCTCACTCTCACTCTCTTCTTTCCTCTCTCTCTCTTGCTCACCCGCCCTTGCTCCTCCCTTCTCTTGTCTTTCAATCTGCCCCTCTTTCCCCCTTCTTCCTCCTATCTTTCACCATTTTGTTCATCTGTTTGATGAGATTCCATCTCCACTCTCTTTCCCTCTTTATTGCAGTTTTTTCCTCCTAATCCAATCATAATGGCATGTTCTATGTGTAGGGAGAGATCATCACCATATTGAGCAGGAAGAACATGGATTTGAGGCCCTAGTTTCTAGGTACATGCCTGATTAAGGTAAATGCCAAACCCATTACATTTAATTTGGTGGTATGTTGTAGTTTTGCAGTTGATTTAGGGAAAAACCTAGGTCTAGGTTTATGTTGTCAGTCATGTCCGACGAGTTTCCAGTGATATGGCCTACATCGCTAAAATTCACATATTCTAGAGATTCCAATAAGACCAACATCAAAATGGAGCTATATTTTGATAATTGTGGACAACTATTATTGTAAAGAAAGTCTAGATCTAAAATCGATAGTGTCTATCGGGAGCACCGATCTGGCTAAAAAGCTAACTATAAATTAGCTCTCCTATCTATTTAAAATATTTTTCACCGAGTTTCATAATTTTTGGAGTTTCGTTTTATTAGTTATGATTTTTTTGTCTTGCATGAAATTTTGGGGGTTAATTGGATGAAGGAATAATGTGGATTTTGATGATGTATTTAAAGTTATAAAAGGGCTCTAGAGATTAGGTTTTATGGTATAGGTTGTTTGTAACTGTTTGGTGTAGGATACGATTGTATTCAAGTAAAAAGACTCTTGTTGGACTTAGCAAGTTTGGTAAGCAACCTCAACCTATATATCCAAATTATATTTTTATATTGTATTGCAAACTTGAAAATTATAAAACACTGTTTTTGATGAATTGCATGTTTTTGTACCAAAGGCAAGGAGTTTCGGACGACCATCCATATCATGCCAAGCTAATACGGTGTCAGCACAAAGCATTGGTTAGCACAGGATGCATGCCACCATGAACACGCATCAGTACCAATGCTTTCTTGTCAGCATGTGACATGAATGTCACGATATGGTACAGTATTAGTTAGCTATTGGCAAGGCACAAATCCAAAATTTCAACCTTTGTTCTTACCGAATGTTCCTCGCAAGGTTCGCCAGATCCTGTACCAGTGCCACACTAGCACAGTAACGGTACGGTATGGTACAGTACGGTATAGTACAGTACGATATAAATTTTTTTTGATGTACCAAGTGTCGGTATGCCATCTGTACCGAGTACCGGTACTAAACCGATACGGTACGCCCCGTACCACTCAATTCGAGCTGGTACAACGTACTTTGGCTCCTTATATACATGCAAATTTGAATCAAGCAAGTAAAGATGATGATGATATTGAAACTTCTGAGTTTCTTTTAAAAATATGTGCTTCCATAATTATGGATTATTGTCATGATTTGAAAATTATGTTGAATTTCTTGAAAACCTTTGCATGAAACCTCTGAAACCACGTACCTTTGGATGTCCTTTGTAACAACTCTTAAAACCTTGCATGTTTTGTGAATGTTTGAAACTCTTGAATAAATTACGCATATTTGGAAATTTGGTAACTCTTTGTGCCACTGTTATGACTTAGAAATCAAAATGAATGGAACATGTAAATATTTGGAATCATGATTAATCTGTTTTGGACTCTCAATCTGGCTACATTTTAGACCCTACTAATATGGATTATACCGTGGCACTTTGATATTTCATAATTTGATTACATCGAACCTACTTCGCAAGGTTGCATGAGCTATTTTGGATAGGGGTTAAATGTAGTACTTTGGAACTATTCTGCAAGGGTTAAATGTGGTACTTTGGACCTACTCCATAGGGTTAGATAGGGTACTTTGTGCCGTGTCATAGGAATAATGTGATTGTAGTCTTGTAGACTAATAAATTAAGGGTGTCACACAAGTTTCACACTATCGATGTGTATAATTTACAGTACCGGTGCAAGCCAATACTGGGTTTGGTGGCATACTAAATATTGGTACACCGAACCTACCCCCATACTGGGAGTGCCAACACTATACCAACATGGTACTAGTACGAGGTTTAATACCGAGATTGTGAACCTTTGTCACACCCATACTTATGGTATCAAAAGGACAACACACTAATTTATTCTACCAATTATTCAAGTGTCGGTGTTGATGGGCACATTGGCCAATGGCTAGCACGTCACATACCATGTCATGCTTTGCCATGCAATACATAAATAGATACATAGATAAAAAGACCTTGGTACCAAAGTGTATCAACCTATGCTACAGTAGCAAAGTCGGGCATAGGGTTAAAATACCCTGCGATATGCAGGGTCACATTTATGTGCCTAGTACCAACACCAAACTCGTATGGCAATGGACTGGCACTTGAGTTATTTATTCATATTCCACTCGTTTGAAATATTTCCCACCATGCACCAATACTAAAGGACTGTATATATTTTATTTTTCTTTCTCCTTTCTTTCTTGAGGTAGGTGGCACAAGAAGTACAATAGAAATATTTTCAAAATTTAGAGGAGTTGATGCAGCCTAACATGCCATGACATGGACTAGCACTTGAGTCCTTGCTTCATATTCCACTTCTTGACAAAAATTTCCCACCATGCACCCATGTTAAGGGAAAGTCATTCCTTTTTCTTTTCTATATTTTCTTTCTTCTTTCTTTTTAGGGGAAGGGACCTTCGAAGTACAATAGAGATATTTTCAAAACTGAGGGAGAGCCCCACCTCCCACCCCACAAAGCTTCATTTCTTGCCTGTTCCATCATGAGGCCTATAAGAAAATGATAAGGTCTATACAATGCCTTTTTTAAAAAAAAAGAAGATAAATTTACCCATAAATCCACTATTATCAAAGAATATATTGCACATTTGCACTTATGAGTAAATAGTATAACCCAAAAATATCCATAATGAGGTAAATATTTATAATAGTGTCTCTCATTTTAGAATTTTCAAGAAATTTTAATAAAGCCAAATATTTTTTTGACAAAGATATAAGAACATCATCAAAAAAAAATTGAAGTCTCACTTTTGATTAAAACCAATTTGCATTTAAATTTCATATATCTTGTACTGCAACATGCAAGAAACTATAAATCCCTTTATACTTATTACAGATTACCACTTTGCAAACTGGCAACCTGTGATAAAAATGACTGTAAATTGTAAAGAGGTCCAATGGGGCAAAAAATTTTATACTAAAATCAAGTTGCCAGTTTTTTTATTTGACAACATAAACCAGTCTAGTGAAACACCAGTCCTCATTGAATATCATACATCCCACTGAAATTTTCCATGTTAGCTTTAAATGAGTCAGAACATTTTTCAAGGAAGAAGATATTGACTACAGAACAAAAGACTGAAGCTATTCCCCTAAATATTCCACTTCGGACATATGACAAGACTCATATTTCAGGAGATTTTGCCTATCCAGATTTGCTAAACTTTAGCATCAACAAAAGCAACTCACCATTATCTGATGAAAGTTCTGGGCATCGTTGTTTCTGGAAATCACAGACAACCATCTCCTGAAATTGCCTGCAAAAGTTACAGATATAGACAATCACACTAAAAGCAAAAAACTAGATATTTGTTTGAAGAATTAAGCTAGTATACCCCCAAAAGGATTGTCTTCAATCCTACCAGTGCAAAATCAAAGTATTGCTATAACAAATTGAGGCCTCAACCTAATGGTGCAAAATCAATGATGGATATTTTACATATTTTACACTGAGGTTCCTAATTGTTGATTATGATATGCAGCATTAGATTTTGTAGAAACAAAGGGCAAAGTAATCATGTTTTTAAGAGGTTTCTTACCTGTGAAAATGAACAGCATCAGCAGAATTATCATGCTAAAACATACTACTGACCATATAAATAAAAACTTTGAACCATCGCTTTGATCTAAACATTTTGGAACACATAAAAACCAAAATCCAACTGGATGCTTATAAACCATAAACCGAATAAGAAAAGATCATGCCATTAAAAATGTCTATTTTGAGACTACTTGATACATACAGAGAAAACCTCAATCAGAGCAGAGTTTTGATTCCTAGGCATTCTGGATGCAATATATGATGTTTAATAGTGTGGATTCTTTAATTCAAATGTCCTTTTACTGATTTTACACTGGTAGAATTGAAGCCTTACACTGGTTAGTTAGATTACAGAAAAGAAAACCTTAATTTTGCAACAAATGGAAATCATGAACAATAATATGCAAAAACTGCCTACTGAAGTTACAAGTATAGAATGGGAGAAAGGAGGAAAAAAAAAAAAGAAAACTAGATATTAGTTACATATCTGAACTAATTATCCATTCCCGTCCAGCAAAATGAACATGATATGAATGATATAGAAGGTGCGCATAAAATTTTTCTCAGGCAACATATAGCATTTTCAAATAAGATGAATAATGTAGAAGAATTTAAAGAAGCACTCTTTAATAATTTATCAGCATCTAAAAGGGGTGGAAAGTTCAGAGGTGATTCGAGACTTCATCAAAACGGTAGAATACTTAGATGTCTAACACACAGGGAGGAAGTGCATTCAAGTGATAAGACACGTTGCTTACGAAATACATTGTCAATAAGTTACTTGTCATTATTTTGAAAGCATTTGTTTAGCTTTTAACAACTTAATTTCACATGAAGTTTGATTCTAATGAATTAGGAAAGAAGAAATTTTATGCTTACATGGTCATGGTACAAGAACTCTAGCTCTTCTATTCACCTGTAACAAACACTTTCATTGAATAAATTTTACTTCAGATCACCAAATTTTATGACCAACAAGGAGTTAGTTAGTTCACAGTTTCCAATATAAAATGCTATTTGATAGATGTAAGTGTGCATCATCTAGCATCAATAATATATTATTCAAAAAAATTTCCGACGAGGTCATTGTTCAAAAGAAGAAGAAGAAGAAGGCTTGAAAATAAGAGATGTAACATGGCTACACACCCAATTCCTATAGTGCAGCCAGACATGGGACAAGGATTTTTGGTGGTGGAAATAAAATGCAAGAAATCATTCATTAATGAAAGCATAAAAACTTTATGGATGCCAAACCAAGCTAGATATACTCATATACAGCACAACTTTCATTTGTGACACGTATGGAGCAGGAGTTTGTGTTAAACTGATAATGCCAAAAGCAGCATATGCCGAAACAACCTGAATTGGGTAGTTCGGCCAGTACCAAACCATACAGGCACAAAATCAGAATGGTTCGGCAACCTATTTGGCTTATAAAAACCCACCTCAACCCTTACTTCGGCCACTTTGACTGCGCACTCTCTACCCTCCCCCCCCCCCCCCCCTTTCCTCCCTTGAACAGCACTAAAGACAACACCATCACCCTCAATCAAATATCTTTGGCCCCAATTGACGGTTAAGGTTAGGGTTTGGGGCTTTCGGGTGTCATCACCGACGATCTTCAAAAACCAGTTCAAACTAATCCAAAATATTTGGTTCGGTTCGGTTTATCAAGTTGGGCTGGGCTAACAGACTTCTGTCCAATGGGCTTAGGCTCCCATTTGAATTTAGGAAGGAAAGCCTTACCTAGCTTCCAGCTGACAAAGCCCAAAAAAAAATCTTAGAAAAGAAATTAGGAAAACAGAGAAGAGGAAGAGGAATAGGAGGCTTAGCTTAACCACTCTGCGACTAGGGTTCCGTTTGAAAACTTGGAATTGAGGAGAAAGGAATGGAATGGAAGGGAAAGTTAAAAATTTTGATATTTGGGAGTCTTTTAGTGGAGGGAAAGGAAAAGAAAAGGAGGGAATAGGAGGAAAAATTTTGGGCTCTAAGTCTCTCCTTTCTTTCCTCCCATAAGTGGGAGGATTTGGAGAGAAAGGAATTGAAACTTAATAAATTTTTTATAATACCTATTTTACCCTTAAATTAAAGAAGTACCAAATTAAAAGGACAAATATATCCTAGGGCATCTTTTGTTTTAACCTTTCATATGTCATCTCCATCTCCATATACCCATCTGCTGCACCTCTACGGAGCTCCATCTCCACAGCTGCACTTTCTTGGAGGAGCAACAATTGTTAAGCTTCAAAGGTAAGCTTATTCTCTCAATAGAAAAAATTAAAATAATTATTTTTTTCGTTAACTTGTTTTTGGATGTGATCTATTGTCTGATTTATGGCTTTTGGATCTGTGATGATTATATGGCTGTGGATGTGATAAAGGCGTCTCTTTTACTTATTTTGGATGTGATCTGTTGTCTTCTGATTTATGGGGTTTGGATCTGTGATGATTGTATGGCAGTGGATTTGATAAAGGCATCTCTTTTACTTGTTTTTGGATTTGATTTGTTGTTTTCTGATTTTTTGTTTGTTTGTTTGTTTCTTCTTCCGTTATTCGTTTTCTTTACTTTTTATTTCCTGCTCGTTTTTTTTACGGTGGTAGGTGTTGATCTCTTCAACCTGTTTTGGATCCGTTAAAAAGGAAAGTATGTTTCCTACATCATTTATTTTGAAAAAAATGAAGGATAAGATCTATTTTTTGAACCAGATTTTGGTTGTTATCCTTGAATCTTTGTGGATCTACTCGATGTCATCTAAATCACGGTCTTGGTTTCTGGTTTCTGGTTTCTATTTCAAGATCGGAGGTCCTGGTTTTTTGAGTGGATCCACATGTTTCTTTGTCCCGTCTTTAATGAATTATAATTATTCTTGCTGCTAAGCTCTGTTTTATTTGATTTTTTTTGCAATCGTACTGTAATAATGGACCTGCTCGTAGATGAGGAGGTTGTATCTTGATAAAGTTTGACTTGATTAGATTCAGTGATCCTAGCAATTATTCGCTTTAAGGTTGTGAATTTATATATCCTGTATTAATTATCCTCCAAATTGCCTGTGGGCATATATTAATAAGAGTGCCCCTTTTGCACCTCTACTCATAAGCATGCCCCTTTTATAATAAGGTGAGAATGTTAGTATTATTTTGATGTCTACAAAGCCATTGAGGTCATATGAAAGTGCTAATGCCATTAATTTAATTGATCAAGTAAATAAACACTCAAGGAAGAAATAAGCAATACATCCTCGATACATTCTGCACAATCGATACATTCTGCACAATCGATACATTCTTGATACACTCTTCCTATACATTTAAAACAACTTTCAAGAACTTATCTAAGGATAAATCTATTAGAAAAACTTGAGGAAAAAGCTAATTTTCAGTTTGATAAAATTAAGAGTGAAGTTCTCTTAATAAGGGGCAATTTTGTCTTTTTACCAGTCAAAGAGATGAAACTTGTATGAGCCTTGCATCCTAAATTAATTGGAATATATTTTATTGGTTTTATATGCTAAACTTATCTTAAGATGTAGAAAATCAGGATTAGAGTCGACCCCAAGAAGTTTAGAGTCGACTCTGATACATTTGACACGCTTTGGCACGCTGTGGCACACTATTGAACACTTGGCACAGAGTAAGAGTCAACCCTGGCACTACTGGCACATTTGGCATGCCTGGCACAAGATTCAGGTCGACCCCACAAATCAGCATTGAAGCTCGAGTCAACCCCAACAAGTTTCACAAGAAAATAGCTCTCTGGATTCACTGACAGAGTCGACCCCAAGTAAGTTCGAGTCGACCCCACTGGAGCCCGAATCGACCCCAGAAAAAGTCGAGTCGACCCCAACTTGAAACATCAGAAAAATAACTCTCTGGAATTTCTGTCAGAGTCGACCCCAACCAAGCTTGAGTCGGCCCCACTGGAGCTCGAGTTGACCCCAGAAAAAGTTGAGTCGACCTCAGCTTGAAACATCAAAAAAACTGCTCTTTGGATTTTCTGTCAGAGTCGACCCCAACCAAGCTCAAGTCGACCCCACTGAAAATTGAGTCGACCCCAAAAATATTTGAGTCAACCCCAGGCTATGGCACAGTAGCTCGAGTCGACCTCAGCAAAATTTGAGTCGACCCAAGCACGACTGACAGCATAATGGCTAGTTCTGCAGAAGTACATTTTGAGGCTCCAACGGCTAGAAACAGCTAGTTTCTCCATTCCAACAGCTAGAAAGTGACTAATAGAGGTTAGAGAGGTATTTAAAAGCCACTATTCATCAGAGGAAGGCATCTTTTGCAAAATCAAAGGGTGCATTCAAAAGAAAAGATATTCCTAGTGTTCATCATTCGTTGCTTCATTCAAATTCTGAAAGAAGGTGGTTGAGCAGTCTTCAAGTATCTTCAAGAGCTCTACCAACCCCTTGAGGAGTGAAACAACCTTGGTAAAGAAGAGAAGAGCAATCTACAAAGTGATAATTATTCTTGATGCGGGATTTGCACCCTGTCACCAGCAGAGTCCCCACCAATCCGAGCAGCGGAAGAGAGAGTGTCCCTCAGAAGGTATTGTCCGCTTTGGATCCGATTTGGGGGTCGAGCGTACCCGGAGCCCTCCTCACGGCGCCTCACGGTTTTGCCCCACAAAAGGCGCCTCCTGAGGAAAGGGTTATTGAGCCCCCCATTATATGGCACAGACCTTTCCGCTACACGGTCGATGTGGGACTAAATTCGGAGAACTCTCCGTAACACAGCCCCCCCAGCGGGAAGGTCCTGTGCCCGGGTCGGCTCCTTACTGGATAGGCGGAGGGCCGAGGCCCTCCTTCTAGCGCCATCTGATGCGGGATTTGCATTCCGTCACCAGCAGAGTCCCCACCGATCCGAGCAGCGGAAGAGAAAGTGTCCCTCAGAAGGTATTGTCCGCTTTGGGTCCGATTTGGGGGTCGAGCGTACCCGGAGCCCTCCTCATGGCGTCTCACAGTTTTGCCCCACAAAAGGCGCCTCCTGAGGAAAGGGTTATTGAGCCCCCCATTATATGGCACAGACCTTCCCGCTACACGGTCGATGTGGGACTAAATTCGGAGAACCCCCCGTAACAATTCTCTTACCTCTTCTTTGAGTGCATAATTGTGTTACTTGCTCATTTAGAAGCTTTATATTTTTTTTCTTTCATTCCTTGTAAGGTTTATTGGTGAGCCCGTAAAACCAACGGTGTAGGTTGTTGGTAAGTCCGTAAAACCAACGGTTAGGTTTAATTGGTGATCCCGTAAAACCAATTATAGGATTTTTGGATTGTGAGTCCGGTAAAACAATCCAACTGTAATCTGAGGGATTATAGTGAATTTCCAAGAAAACACTTGGAAAGTTGACTTAGGTTCCTTAGAGTGCACCGAACCACTATACTTTGCTTGTGTTTGTATTGTGTTTGTTTTGTTTCAATTGCACTTATACAATTTACATAAGCTAAAGTATTCATCCATCTATAAGTAAAATTTAAGGCCTTAAAATTTAGAAAACTCAATTCATCCCCCCCTCCTCTTGGGTTGTTATCTTGGGCAATAAGTGGTATCAGAGCGGGTGCTCTAGTATTAATTGTTGATCTCATGATCAAGAGCCAAAGATCATGACAACTCAAATTGGTAGCTCTCTATCTGAGGGACAATCAACAAATAGACCACCCCTATTTAATGGCACGAATTACACCTATTGGAAAGAAAAAATGAGAATATTTATACAAGCACTAGATTATGATATATGAAAAATCATAGTCGAAGGACCACACACACCCACCATTAGTATAGATGGCATGGTCATCCCTAAGCCACAAAAGAATTGGAATGACAATGATAAAAGAATGGCTCAACTTAATGCCAAAGCCATGAATGTCCTCTATTGCTCAATTAATGCAAATGAATTTAACAAAATATCAACATGTAATTCCGCTAAGAAAATTTGAGATAGATTAGAAGTTACGTATGAAGGTACAAATCATGTTAAAAAATCAAAGATAAATATACTTGTACACAAGTATGAATTATTTAAAATAGAACCTTATGAAAATATAACTGAAATGTTTACAAGATTTACTGATATAATAAATGGTCTCAAAAGCTTAGGCAAATCATATACTAACTCTGAATTGGTGCGTAAAATTCTCAGGTCTCTACCGCGTATGTGGAAGGCCAAAGTAACCGCAATTCAAGAGGCTAAGGACCTCAATACTTTTCAGCTAGAAGAACTCCTAGGGTCACTCATGACTCATGACTTGAATAAGAAGGAAAATACTGAAGAAGAGGTTAAGAAAAGAAAAACTATTGCATTGAAGTCTACAATCTCTAAAGAAGATAGTGAGTCAGATGATTCCGATGAGGAAGAGGGAGAGGACGCGTGGTTGTCTTTTAAACCTGGGCCGATTTTATATTGGAGAAGTCTGGGCCAGTTTTATCAGTTCGAATTGATTTTTTGAAAATTCGAACCAAAACCATATTTTTTCAGTTTAAATATTTCTAAAATGCTAGCTAAAAGATATTTCAACGAATAACCGATATAGGACTAAACACACGCCCACATGGATCCTCATATACTCCTCCATTTTAATCCTGACATCCTTGTCAAGCTAAGAATCCAAATCCATTCAAATCTAATCACAAATACCACGATCAGCCCTTATCCGCATGGGCTGGATCCGCTCCAATACTATTTGTAACAGCCTAGGACCTCATCCAAAAAAATTGGCCGGAAGATATTTTTTAGGTTCCTTATAAGTACTCGAGATCTTTCCGACGAATAACCTATGTGGGACTAAATACACGCCCACACAGATCCTCATACATAATTAGAAGCTTCAAAATTGGTCAATAAAAGAGAACATTCTAATTGCAACTATGATTTATTGGTCAAAGAATGCGTTTAAAACTCACCAATGACAAAATTACAACTCTTTGTAGCTGGTGAAAAAGATATCCTTTTGTGAAATAAATCAGATTTATATAGTTTGACCTGATTCCAAACTTGTAGATGGCAATCAACAACTACAATTAATGACTGATGGCAGGCTTCGAAAGGATAATTCTGGAAAGGGTGACGTTATAATATGTGATACTGAATATCAACAAGCACTATTAGGTAAAGCATACAGAATCAGAAACCTTCGTAAGGATTAAGAGATGCTCATAAAACCTGAGAAGTAAATGCTGAATGAATGTAATTATTCTTAGACTATCGAACCAAGTACATAGAGTTACAAAAGAATCCAAACATCAATTCAGGGGTGCATGTATAGCATCTATATTCGAACTCTGTCAATATAGTCCAATTTCGAAACTTTAAACATCAAAATTTACAGGGAAATAAAAGGAAACACACACCCACACATATATAAACACTTTATACATTAAAAAGTTTAAAGACATAAAAAGCAACAGAATGAACATTTAGGGGCTATCATTTATATAAAATCACTCAGGCAACCATGCTTCTTCTATCGGCGCAAACAGTAAAGTGCCTTATTTTGTTGCAGAATTTCTGTTTCATTGCTAAATCAAATAAATAGATTTCCAATATCATAGCATGTCTGTTGTAGAAAGTTCGTATGTTGATGCATGTAACAAAAATTAAACAGACATACATAAACATTGAAATTCAAATGATGGTCAAATTATGAAAGAAAATGAAAGACCTGTACTTAAACTACCCAAAGAACTCTAGATGGAATGAGATAGAGCAGAGGCAAGGTTGACCTTATCTTCACGTTCAACTCATTCATCGTGCTAATAAACTCATCTCTGCGTCGACAGACACAACACAAGAATTTAGGCATGCATTAAATTGCACAAGGGAACAGCATGGGGGACCAAAAGACCAAAAAAAAAAGAATTCCATATAAAGTATATACCGCTGCACGTTCTCTTCAGCCTTTAAGCGAGCAGCAGCAACAACACAACCATTGTCCAGATTTCAACCGAGAAAATTCCATAAACAAAATCAGCAATCTAAGTAAGAAGATAATACTCTAGAAAACTTGATATCAAACTAGCTCGGCACACTACCTTGAGTGCATCCAGATCCGATCCGACCTTCGAAATCTCCTCCTGCAGCAGAAAAATCCTCGCCTGGGACCAGGATTTCGAATCAGAGAAACGATTGCAGGATCAAGTCGACGATGATGACAAGAAGAAGAAGGATTGAGACCTCCTGAGTTTTGATCGAGGCAAAGGCCATGGAAAGCTGAACCTGGGAGCCTTTGAGCTCCTGCTCGCTCACCTCCTTGGTCCGCTTGGCCGCCTCCAGATGGGCATTGGCGGCGTCCAGATCGGTCTGGACCTCGAGGAATCGCTTCTTAAGATCCGCAACCCTGCGCTCTGGATCAAATTGGGGAGGAAGAAGGATGGATCGGGATGGAGCGAAGGGTGGAGAAGAGAAGGGAGGGTTAAAATCTCGAGGGTACCTCCTTGGGACTTCTCGGCGACGAAATCGCGGATTAGCGAGAGGAGTTGCTTCTGGGGCTCGCCGCTCGCCATGGCCGGAAAGCAAAGCAAAGTAAAAGGAGAGTGAGAGAGAGCTTCACTTCAGTCTCGCTCTCCTGCTTCCCGCTTTATGATCAACGAACCCCATTTATACAGAGGCTTTATGCTAAATGGGACGGCCGTTACGCTTGCGTCTCGGGACGCAAGCAAGGCCTAAATAACGGTAACGGTTGTTAAAGCAGAAGGTAATGGCGAAGAAGGGAACAAATGATGGTATTTTTCTTCCGAATCTCTAGTTAGTTAATAAAAATTGTTATTTGGAGCTGGTACAAATTCTTTCTGGAAGGAGTAAATGCAAAATTTAAATTTAAAATATCACTTTATTTAAATAAACACTGCACATACAAATAATTATAATGGATTCTTGTAACAATAAATAATTTGTTACAGTGGCTGCTATTTTTTTCTTTCATTACTCTATTTATATAAGGCAAAAGATAGGACCAACAGATATGGTAGCCATTGTAATGATTGTTATCAAATATCTGGGTTGTAACCTACCTAAATGTCCTCTATTCGCGGGAAAGAGTCCTTTTAGATCACTAGCTATGCTTTAGAGCTTGGCCCTACAATGTCCACGCCTAAATTGTCGACGCTTCCCTAACAATTTTGAGGTCTGGTGATAGGTCAACATAATATCAGAGCCAAAGGTCATGGACGCAAATCTCATTCAAGCCAATTTTACCTGTTTATGTGCTCGTGTCTTTTCATGTTTCAACTCATTCCTGTTATTTAAATCTTTTTTGACATTGTCTTGAACTGTTCTTGATTCGCAGGCATGACCTAGGTTGATATAAATTGTTGATCTCCCACCCCCAAAACAATTTAAGCTTTTGGGACAGTTTTCTATGAAGAAGCAATATGATACTATTAACTTGAACTCTTACAACAATTAAAAACTTATAGAGCCTCTCACATGATAGCCATGATAGATAAGGATTGCATATCAACTTTCAGACATCCAGGGCTCAAAAGGCATGAAAGATGATGTTGAGATTCAGAACCACTACTGCTGGTTATTTTTCAGCATAGACCTATAAAAAACAATGCATGCAAATACACATGCTATATTGTACCTCATCCAGTAAATTGCAATATTAAGCCAAGGCAACAATGATTTTTTTTTCTTTTCTTCCCGAAGCAAAAACAACATGTGATTTGAAATGTGCTTGAACCTTGGATAACGGCCGACATTGTATGCTGGGGCTCAACGGCAGAAACTACCAGTTCTTTGCGATCTTGGGCTCAGTCCTTGGCTTCCTCATCTTGGTTCCATTGCCTGAATTGAATGAAGCACGGTGGCAAAGCATCACTAAGAAAGAGGTAAAGAACAGGAGAAAATCTCAAAACAATTCATTCAAGTTAGGTTCATGCACATATCTGAGTAGGAATCAAACTGCAGAAAGTCTTTCATAGCTATATCTTCAGAAGTTTTGAAGTGCAGAGGGCAGCCAGGAAGCAGTTAATGGTTCCTAGATTGATGAGGCCACTAGAGATGTACAAATTAGGCGGCTGATTAGTGATTCCCCTGTAGCATATAGAACCAAGGCCACCTTCTGTCCTGAAGGCTAGTCAGGGGAGAGGGATCAAGAGACGGTCATGACCTCAATTCATTGACCCCTCACCTTGACATTGAAAGCATGATGAGATGGAAACTTGGTTCACTTCATGAAGCATGCAAGAAACTTAAAAGGCTTGCAGCTGAGAAAGGAAACCAGTCACCAATCATAATAAGCCAGGCAAGAGCACAGGTAATTACAGCCAATTTCCAAAACCGAGACAGTTGTTTTCTTCAAAAGAAAAAAACACCAAGACAAATTGTTTGAACCAAAGGGCCCCTAATCAACCTTTATGCAGCCCAAAGTAAACCTACCGAACTCCATCGGTCCATTCATCGCAGCTCCTTGCAGGAGCCAGAAAATTGCAAAGGCCAATAAATCTAATGTTGATAAGAAGCTTTACGGGCATCCTATGGGGCGTTATTATGAGCATTGCAGGATCATCCACTGGTTCCTCAAGAAAGAAATCATCAAAAATTTGTACTTCCTTCAAATGTTGACCTGCCTAAAAGACAGGGTTAACTCTATTAGCCAATGCCACTCAAGGTGTCATGTTTAAGAAAGTTTTTAAAATCTCTCACTTTTCACATCAGCCACTTTCTGTACGAAGCTATAGTATTAACCAGCAATGCTGTTTAACCATCATCAAGTAAGCACTTCTTCTTTAAACATTGTGATTTATCTCCCCGAGTTTTCTCCAACAGAAATTGTCACGCCCCAGATCCGGAGCATGACATGGTCGTGCTACCGTAGGATATTGCCCACAATAACACGAAGCCTACAATAACAATTCATATAGCATAATAAGAAAATATTTGTCCAATTCCATTTGCTAAACAAAAAGAAGCGGGTACAAGACATCTAAATCCAACATACGAATTCATAGACATAACTATACTTATTGATAGCTTGCAACTATGCTTCAAGCTTTATTGTTTCATTCTTCAGTCATTAATTCTTCCTCGCTCCTAGCAACCTTAATTATCTGAAACAAAAAAAAAACATAAAAAGACAAATGAGCTTTTTGGCTCAGTAAGTAACCATGCACCATCTTACCAGATCAAGCATAAATTTTTATATAATTCAATGCATCATTTGGAAAATAAAATTACACTATAATAAAATATTTCATAAACATAATAACAAACTGTCGTAACAAGCCAATCATGTATGCATCATGCAAGTTTGTCAAGCTGAAAGTACAATTTAAAATATTCATAATTGTCAAATATTTGCCATTTATCCATACTTTTAATCAAAACAGTGCTCACAGATTTTCGCGCTACGGTCACTATAACCCGTGACAGGGTCGTCTTCGTAATCGAAAAGATTTTATAATTCATATTCGTTACCAACTTTAACCCGTTGGCAGAGGGCCATTTTCGTTAGATGCTAGCTCTAGGGTATTGATTGGCCTCTATTTCTAGAGACAGTCATAGCTATCTGAGAGCTCGTAAAATATTTCATATTCTTCATAAATCATACCTTTATAAATAGATTGGAAATGCTAAATGGCATCGCAAAAATTTAAAATGGATAATCACGCCATATATATATCATTTTCATGCAATTTTTCATAATCATAATTCATATGTAAATCATCTACAATAAAGTATTTAGTAAGGATGCTATTTGGCCAAAAATATGGAACATTTACAAGCATATGCTTGATCCTAAATTTTTAAGAAAATGTAGGATCAATCATGTCAAATATAATTCATAATTTTATATCTAAAATTAATCAATAATTTGAAATTAATAAGGTTTGCGCCAGGGTCACTTACCTTGGTACACCCAAAGATCACTAGGTTCGATTTGGCAAATCGACTACACCTATTAGAAGCCATTTAAGAATATAAATTAATTCATATTCAACTATTTAAAATTTTCTTAAAAAAATTTAGAGGTTCAAAATGGACTTGATCGAGCTTCATACCCAAACTGGAAGGCGGAGGGAGAAGGATTAGCCAGGTGATGGTGCCCGACATCCCAAATTTGATCAGATCATAGAAGGGACAACATGATCAAGGTTGTTGATCTCGATCAGTTGGGGCAAGATGAGGATCTACTAGTAGGAGGGTCATAATGAAGGATCAAAAATCATTCCAACATTGACCGCTAATAGAGGATTTTACTTCAAACTAGGACGTAGTTAAAATGGGAAAAAGATATATTGGGATGAAAGACTTTTTGAGCAAATACAACTGAGCTAAATACCACTATTTGGTAATTTGTCATTGTATTTCAATATGATCTTACAAAAGCATACATGAATGGATGTTGTGCTTGCTTAATTTTGCATCAAGGCTATAATACAACCAATGTAGCCATATTCCTTTTAAGATCATAAGTCCACATGCCCTAATGGAACCATGCATTTCTGGATATGGAACCGTGCATTTCTGGATATGCTTATATGAGTTATGTGGGATTTGCAACATGGACTAGAGAAAGAAACATCTATTTTGACTAGCTACAGATGACCTTACGGCATATATCCAATTTTAAAAGCCTTTGCTATCAAACTCAAGAAAAACACATGTGGCAAAAGCAATCAAGAGATGGTCAAATACAGATAAGTCATAGACCCCACAACGATCAAAGTAGTTTGATGTTTAGCATCAATAGAATCTAACATGTAATTCAACATAATTAATGATCAAGCGAGATCAAAAGGGAAAAAAGAATCAATGGCTTTCAAATGTAAGTATAAGATACCATATGATCAAAGGCAGAAACAAGTCAATTATTTGAGCCATAGACTTAAACATGGAAAAATCAGCTTTATGAAACGGAATAGATTATAATTGGACAAAAAGGCAAAATTCGTATAGCTATTACAATTAGGTTGCCTAACAATGATCTGCACTTGGAAAAATGAGTTCAGTGTCCATATGAGGGAAATAAACATAGATCAAAATGTCTTATCTTGGATGGTCGGCTATGGCGACGCCCCAGAACTCTAGTGGTTCAAGGAAAGAGGTCGAGATCTTGATGGACCAAAAATCAGAGAGGTGAAATATGGGGATTTGATGGGTTTGGGCTGCCAATCTAGAAATAAGGTCCGACCAACACGGGTAGATCAACATCATTGGAGAGATAGAGAGAGAAGGAATAAAGCAAGAGATGGGATCTTCATTTTTTTTCTCTTTTGCATAACAAAAGAATAATTACCGAATTTTGAGACAACATCCAGTTGAGGCATCCATCAAACATGTGGTGAGCAATAAAATGATGCCCGTGATTGCCCAAAACCTGAACCCAAAAAGCCATGGAAATGAGAGGCTACAAGTGTTCCAGTTTCAGAATACGAACATATCCGATCATGTTGGAAGAGTAGAGTTCTTTGAGTAGGTTTCTCTAAAAAGGAATCTTAGCTTCTATTCGGTGAGATATGAACAAAATAAGTTAGAGAAGGGATAGGATCTGGAGACTCACCTTTGAAATAAGAGAGATGGAAGTTCTTTGGTTAGCGACTTGATCAAAGGTGTCGTCAAGGCCTGGTAATGGGTGCCAGCGATGCCGAAGACAGGGAGAGGGAGAGAGAAGAAAAAGAACAAGAAGAGAAGCAGGATAGGTGATGGTCGAGCTCAAGAGAGGAAAAGAAATAGGGAGACGCGCGGCTAACATGGAAAGTCAGCACTAGCCATCCCGCACGAATAAACATCCTACACTCAAAAATCTAGTTAATTCCAGCAATTACTATGTGCGGCCAAGATGAAAAGTCAGCACTGGCCATCCCACGCGGACAAACCTTCCCCACCCAAAAATCTAGTTAATTCTGACAATTACGACACACAGCCAAGATGGAAAGTCAGCACTCGCCGTCCCACATGTACAAACATTCCACACCCAAAAATCTCGCTAATTTCAGCAATTATGACATGCGGTTAAGATGGAAAATCAGCACTTGCCATCCTGCACGGACAAATATTCAGCTCCCAAAAATCTAGCTAATTTCGGCAATTACGACACGCAGCTAAGATGGAAAGTTAGCACTCACCATCCTGCATGGACAAACGTTCCACACCCAAAAATCTGGCTAATTCCGACAATTACGACGCACGACCAAGATGGAAAGTCAGCACTCGCCATCCCGCATACACAAACGTTCTGCACCCAAAAATCTGGCTGGGGTTTTTTTCTTTCTAACAACCCAGGACCTCACCTAAAATGGCTAGCTAGAAGGCACAAGTCCTCACATACTTTCTCCTTTTAAGCCCTGATATCCTCGTCAGGTTAAGGATTCAAATACATTCAAATCTAATTATAAGCACTACGATCGGCATGTGATTAACCCTAATGAATTCGCGCTACAATGTCCTCTACTCCGCATAGGTCTGAGTCAGATCTGCTCTGATACCATTTGTAACAATTTAGGATCTCACCCAAAATGGCTAGCCATAAGATATTATTCACGTTCCTTAATCTTATATAAGTACTCAAGATCTATCCGGCAGATAATCGATGGGACTAAACACATGCCCGCACAGGTCCTCACCGAAACAATATTGAATCTCAATATGCGACTCTTTAAACAATAAAACTAATATTCAGATATGAATTTGATATAAATATTTCAGATCAAATTCATCAAATTAATGATTTCAATGTATAACATATAATGTTTGATTGAAATGAAACTGAATTTTCATCCTTTTTCAAGAAGAAAACGAAAAAGGAAAAAATATGTAAGGTTAAATTCCCTCGGCCACTTCTTCTAAAATGACATGTCTTACATCCTAAACATGGCAAATTCACATGATTTATGATACAGTTTTCTGCAAAATATACAAGCTAGTATAGTAAATAGTAATCAACTGATCATAAATAATAGATAAAAGTAAAATGTCGATGCTGCCATATATGAAAAAATTGTATAACATATGCCTGCATCTTGATCAATGTGTCATCCATAAAGATGTGCAAATCAAAAGGAAGAAACCACTGGATAGCAAACCTCAAGAAGATGTGCAGGATCTTTGGCACTTCAGCGGAGATTGGGTCGGTTGTTGATGCTCAAAAACTTAACAGAAGGGGGAAGACCGTCAGTTGGCAAGGACAAGAGACATGGGCAGTCTGAAATCTCAAGGCGAATGAGAGAGTTCAGGTTCTGGAACCCTTCTGGTAAGTGTGCAAGCTGCTCACAATCATGAATTTCCAATTCTTCTAATGCTTCGAGGTCTTGAAGTCCATTGGGCAGAGAAGTAAGCTGAGGACAGTGCTTAAGTTCAAAGTAGACGAGGCCTCTGGGAAGCCCATCATCAGGCAATGATAGCAGTTGCTTGAAGTGACTGATTTCCAGGCGACGCAGAGAGGCATGGCAGCTAAGTAGTCCTGAGGGAAAGGTACTTGTTGGCAACCAACTGAGGGTCAGGGAGGAGAGTGAAGCAAGACAACGCCATGACTCCCAAATCCAGTCACCACTCGCCCTCGCTTCTAAGGAATGAAGTGATGGGAAACTTGGCAAGCCAATCAATCTTGGGCAACCTTCAATCTTCAATATTTTCAAGGAAGGAAGATTGTGGATGAGTTGCCGCAAATCAATGCAGTCCTTAATAGCAAGCTCACGAAGGCAATGGAGCGCACAGCCATCATCTCCATACCATACCTGCAAGCTGGGCATGCTTTCAAAATGTAGCTTTTGGAGAGATGGAAAGGCCCTGTTGCCATGGGCACCACAAAATGCACAATTTACAAGCTGCACTCTGTCCATGCCTTTTATATAGAGATCTCTCAACATAGGCAGCTGTCCGAGTGGTGGGAGACTTTCACAGTTCTTGCAATCAGAGAGCCTTAAAGTCACTAGATTTGAAAAGGAAGAAATTCCCATCCAAGTTGGAAATATTGTGGCACCGTAGCCTACTATTGCGAGCTCTTTGAGGTTATTGTGAGGTTGGAGACTGGGTAGAACTTGCTGTCCAACTCCCATAGCATAACTCCACTGTAACTCTAACTTCTGAATGTATTGTTTGCTTGCTAAATCTGCCTTCACAGCTTCTTCTCCATGCCGAACAAGTTGGAGGTTTGAGATGAAAAGTTCCCCATGGATGTCATTCAAGTTCTGCAACTCTGATACCCCACATCTAGCCTTTGTACTTACAACGAATCTCGACAATGTTTGGAGATCAGTTAGTAGTCCTATTTCCGGTGGCATTGATCTTAACTTATGTCTTATAGGCATAGCTTCCTGTGAATCATCATCAAGATGCAGATCAAGATGCCTTAGCTTTTGCAGATTTTTCATGTGCGCGGGCAACTATTCAAGGTAATAACAATTTCGAAGCCCCAAAGTTTGAAGGTTGTAAAGGCAATCCACTGATTCCGGCAGCCTTGTAATATTTGTGTTTCGAAGCTGGAGGCACCGAAGATGCTTCAGATCACCGATCGAGTCTGGAAGAACAACCAGGCCAGAATCGCTCAAATCCAAAGTACGCAGCCTTCCAAATTTCTCAGCAAAGTTGTCAGGGATGACCAAGCTATTGGATGCGGATCCCCTGACAAGTATAAGTGTGTACAAACCCTTCAAACTATGAAGTGCATCAAATATACTCCGTTGATTACGTGCACGTGAGTGCCTTGAGTCATTCTGCACAAACTGGTCATAGATCAACGACAAGTGCCGAGTCTTCTCGGAGAAATTGTATTGCTTGCCAAGCTCCATTGTGCAACACTCCCCTGCCGACACATGCTGTCCATAGTCATGAATAAGATCATGCATCGTGTATCTAGGTTGGCCGCTCTTATACTCAAAATGCGAGAGCTGGAAGAATGACCTTCTCACAAGGGAATCAAAGTAGCGGCAACCTGTGTCTTCTATTCGTTCTCCTCCTGTGGGCTGAATAAAATTTTGCGCCATCCACAACTGGACTATGAACTCCTTCTCAAACTCGAAACCTTTCGGAATTATGGAACAATACGCGAAGCATCGCTTAAGATGCGCAGGCAATTGCTGATAGCTTGAACCAACAGCACGCGAGATGTCGCTGTTCCCACCGGAGGATTCCCAGCTCTCGTTTTGTAGAATTGCTTCCCACTTGCTCCGATCGGTAATCTTGCGCAACCTATGACCCAAAGCTATTGCTGCTAAAGGCAATCCCTTGCACTTCTTCACAATTTCTTTCCCAACCTTATCTGGAGAGGAATATGCATGCGTGTTCTGGCCCATCGCATGCTGGCAGAACAAAGACCAGCAGTCATCATCTGATAAACCATGCAAAAAGTAGGTTGTGGTGCCCATCATGTCTGAGACTTCCTTGATCCTTGTAGTAACTAATACCTTACTTCCTTTTGCCCCAGAGAGCAAGGGGGCTCTCAGCCTATCCCACTCTTGCGGGTTTTCATTCCAGAAGTCATCCAAGACGAGCAGGTATCTCCTCCCATCCAGTTTCTTCTGAAGGTGTTTCTGAAGAGTGTCTAGTTTGGTGTTCCCACATGCAACACCATCTATGGATTCTGTTATGGCTTCGGTAAGCTTAAAGACATCGAAATTACGGGAGACATGAACCCACAACCTCAATTCAAAATGCTTTTCCACAGTCTCATCATTGTAGACTAGCTGAGCGAGGGTCGTCTTCCCCAGACCACCCATCCCAAGAACAGGAAGTACAGAAATTCCAGCTTCAACCGCCCCATCTGATGATATCAACCGCTCAACAATTCTCTGTTTATCATGTTCCCGACCCAAAGCATTTGGTGGATCCATTGAGGTGGTCTGAGGGAGTTCACTCCCCTCCCCATGATGCCTTGCTCCGTCTGCCCGTCTTAAACCGAACTCATTCTGCCTTCTTCCAAGAAATTCCAGCCTCTGCTCTATTTCTTTGATCTTATGGGACATCTCATACCTAAACTGTGCACGCTTGGGGTTAACTATAGATAAGGAGTTGCGTACCTGCGCTATGGGATCAACTGCCGGCGTTGAGCTTCTGTGGCAAATTCATCCAACACATCAATCGCATCATACGCAACATCCCTGAGCTCATCAAGCCACAATTTCACTGCACTTCTTGTCTCCTCTCCTTCTTCCGCATCCGTGAGAACAGCTTGAACCATTTTGACAGTAGTCGTGAGATTCCTCAGTTCTTTCGTAAGTCCATCTTTCAATCTCAGCTCCTCCAGCAGTAGACGAACTGAAGTCTCCAGTATGACCTGAAAAAAGTCTGATAGCGCGTCGTCTTCCATGAGAATCGGCTGTAAAGGGTGGGGTGGCGGGCAGGAGATGGAGATTGGGTTGCAGAGTGAATTGGTTGGCGACAAACACAGGAGAGAGTAGATAACTTTGTGAGTGGTTGTTAGATCTTCTCAATACAGCTAGTGTATTTGGTAATGGAAATGAAAGTCAAGGCGGAGACTTGGCGTGTGGTGGTTGGCGTGATACCCGGCTTTTGAATTGCGCCTGGTTTATTTGGCCATCTCAGTTGAATTTAATCTTCAAAAAAAAAAAAAAAAAAATCGGCGCGTGCCGCGCACGTGCCTAGAGAGAAGAGGACTTCCGATGAAAGTCTTCTTCCTCCCAATTTTACCAGATGGAATCCGACTCTTGGTTGGATTCCGGTCACGACCGAGGCCTATTTCGAGGCTCTCCCCGAATCTTCTTCCACCTCACTCGAAGCTCGCCGTAGGCATTTCTCTTGATCTTCATTCCATGTGCCGATCACCTTCTCATTGTTGTCACAGCCAATCCTCACCGAAAAATCAGTAAGGACCCTGCCACCTCGAGCTACTCCTCTCCTCTCCTTCTGGACTGTTTGGAGCTACAATTCCGATCGGTGATCGCTGGAATTGGTCGAGAAGGCCAGCGTCCTATTTTTTCTCTATTTTTGGAAACTAACCTTATTTCTTCTTGTTTCCGGCACTTGCCGCCGGAGGCTCTCTCCGATGCCCCATAGTGGCTTATGGCCATGGCCGAGGTTCCGGCTGCTGAGATGCTCTGTTCCACAATTTAAGAGGTTGGAACCCCTATTTTTTTGATGGATTTGGTGTTGCCGGCTGCTAGTCGCCGCCGACCGCCCATTGGCCACCTATGAGTCTCTTGATCCCAAAACCACTGCAGCCACTGTTTTTGCTTTGAATATGGTCAGCGAGTCGTCGGATTGCTAGTAATAGGGTCTCCCATGTTTTGTTACTTCTTTTCTTCCATTCTGTCTACCGTTGTCGGGTGTGGCACACTGTCGTGGGTCGTCCGTCGTTGGGGGTCGCCGACCATAAGCATCGTCGAGGGCCTTCCTCTATTTTGGAAAGGAGAGGAAGGGAAGGAAAGAGGGCCTCACACCTCTCTTCTTTTTCTTTCCTTATTTTCTCTCTCCTCTCTCTAGTTCTTCTTTCTTGCTCTCTCTATTTATCACTCTTTCTCTCTCTACTCGTTCTCTCTCTACATATTTTAGTGGACTAGTGGTGGGTCTAGATATTTTGTAAAGTCGGGCTAACCCTTAGAGAGGTCCCAGCCAGTGTTGTGTGATTTGGAGCTTCGAGCCAATATTGGTTTCAGGTCGACATTATGCAGCCGTAGGAAGGGTTCCGAATCGAAGTTATGCAATGCGAGGGGTTCCGAGTTTTTGGGTTGACTTCTCTCTCTGTCTTGGTATTTTCTCTCTATTTGATCTGTAAAATTCTTGGTTAAAAGGATTCGGTGGTAGTTTGACGTTACTACGTGATGGTGGACCCTTTAGTAGACTAGTAGAGGGTTCTGGGTTGTCGAATACCTCGGATGATTTTTGATGTTGATTTGATTCTATCAGAAAACAATCTTTAGGGCAAGAGGACGTCGAGCAGAGCTTTGTGTGATGCGGTTGGATCCACTAGACCGCCTCCGACTGAATCATTTGGTTATTTTTGCTTTTGAGTCCTTGATGTTAATCTTATTTCAGCATAGCCTTGCTCGGGCTAGCCGACTTGGCTTTTATTAGAGTCGCTTTGGGTTTAGTTGTTTCTTAAATTCAATTAGATCAAGTCAAGTTAAGGGGTCAGGTAGCCACCTATAAATAGATGTGGTGAGCACCTATTTCGGGATGCAAAAATTAATTGAAAGGCTTTTGCCCTAGCTCTCTTCCCTTCTCTTCTCTCTTCTTGCGACGCCTTCCCCCTCTCCCTAGGCCGCTGTCCAAGGCCGCCGCCCCCTCCTTCGTCCGGCTGCACCACCTCTGTCCCAAGAGGCCAGCTACCTTCTCCCTCTTCTTCCTCTCCTCCTTGATCCCTACCAGCCTCTACAAACAACTCCATCCCGTCGGATTATCAACCCATCCTCCCCTGCGCAGTCGTTAGTCGGAGGCTGATATCTTGAGATCCCGACGTCCTCTCTAGACCCACGACCTACCATTGGAAAGCTAACGCGAAGACCTACAACATATCCAAAATTTAGATCGATCTGACGGACGGATCTTCAGAAATCATTTCTGAAATCAGGTCGGAACCACCCTCCTAAAAATCAAGAAGAGTCAAGAATCTTGGGATACGGATCAAATTCTATCGGATCGCATCAATTTGGTATCAAAGCAGTTCAATCCTTGGCCTTGGAAGATGGTGAACACCCGCTCTACTGTTAGCAATATATCATATAAATAAACAATAAATCTATTATTTCAATTAATGGAAAATCTTAAAGGGAATAATATACATGCATATTATTCGGCATCCAAATAATTCTATTTTAATGCAAAATAAATCTATTCTAGCACAAAATAAATCTATGCATTTAATAAATTTATATTATAGAAATTCAAATCCTACAAATCTACTAATATTAAATTAAAAATAAAAGGAGAAGAAAGTAGCCTGATTGAAGGCAGGTCGAAGCACGTAGACGCTGTCCCAAAGAAGTATTTGCCCCCACGTACGGGTCACCCAGCAATCCTTCTCGGAGATACGACGACCCTACAACTTCTTCTTCGGCACGTCTCGGAAGAAGTCAAAGCGAACCCGATCGGACTTGCAGATCCAGCAAAGAACGGAATGAAAAGAACTAAATAAACTGAATAAAAATGTAAAAATAAAATTTGGAAGTGGCTAAGAGGGAGAAGAATTTTTTTAGAATTTTTTCACTATTTTTCTGAAATTTTTCGTACTTGAATAGGATGAAATAGGGGGTTTATATAGGAATTTATAATAGGGGCAATATGGTCTTTTCGGCGGACACGTCCGCGTCCGCGTCCGCGCTCTTCGCGCGAACGTGGGCAACGTGCGCCAGTTGGCGCCCGCTGGCGTGTTCCCATTTAAACCAAAAACGCCCGTTGGGCGTTTCCAATTCAAACGGGCTCGCCCGTTTTATTTCTCAAACGCGCACGCGGCCCGGTGCGCATCTAAATCCTTCTTTAAAAGCCCGGTTGTTTCCAAAACCAAACGCGCACGCGGACCGAGACTCGGCCGCGTGCGCATTTAATTTTTCCTACAATCCCCCATAAAAATTAATTTTTTTAAATAATTTCTAAAATCAAAACAAAATGCTGGATATCTTATATTATGTAATAGGTGTAGGTACCTTTCGGTTTGAACCTTCACTTAGTGACAATTGATTACATCTGTGGAGCTAAGGTGGTCTTAACCTTGAACCTCGGTCCATGGCTCAGATTAAATCAACAACACACATAATATAGCCCGATCTGGGTTCTAAGCGGGTTGCGCTGTTATGGCCATGCGCAGATATCTATCATGTGCTTTTTAGAGAATCGCCCATTTTCCATAATCGCGGCCTCACGACTGCACATATAGGTGAGTCCTAATAAGGAAGCTAGCAAGGAAGCTCCTGCCTCTTGGGTCTCGGACTCATTAAGAGTTATACAAACGAACTCATCCTACCGCTTGCTTTTATGAGCACTAGCGCCATAGGGATGAGGAAAACATGAAATAGTGCTCCTCTTAGTCACATTCCGGTTTGTTTCTACCCATTGAACCTTTTAAGGTTGGGTTCCCACCGTGGTGATCTATCTTTATGGGCTAAGCCCCATCCCCCTCGACGACTCTAGAACTACTGTTCTAGACAAGCCTTTAGTAAGCTGATCAGCCAAGTTATTTTCTGATTTAACAAAATTTAAGGCAATAACATTATTTTTCAATTTATATCTTAATGATTTATGACGCACTTTTAAGTGCCTGTTCATTTTTACATTGACATTTTCTTGGTTGCACTTATCTATTGCAGATTTACAGTCACAATATAAGGAGACAGGTGGTAAAGGTGACTCATCTACAGGAAGGTCTATTAGTAGATCTCTGAGCCACTCAGCCTCAGTGCTAGTAGTGTCTAAAGCTATCAGTTCAGACTCCATAGTACTCCTAGATATTAGGGTTTGTTTGGTGGATTTCCAAGACACAGCAGCACCTCCTAGGAGAAAGACGTATCCTGTGGTGGATTTAACATCTAAGGTATCGCTGATCCAGTTGGCATCACTATAGCCTTCTAGAACAGCAGGAAACCCACTAAAGTGCCAACTATAGGACTTGGTACCCTTAAGATACCTAAAAATTCTCTCTAATGCTGTCTAGTGATCTCTATTTGGATTAATAGTATATCTACTAAGTCTATTTACAACATATGCTATGTCTGGCCTGGTGTAGTTTGTTAGGAATCCTAGTGAGCCTATTATTTGAGCATATAGGCTTTGAAGGACAGGAGTTCCTAAGTTCTTCTTAAGATGAGTAGAGGGATCAAATGGAGTAGAGACAGGCTGACAATCGGAATAATTAAATTTATTAAGTATCTTGTCAACATAATGACTTTGGGATAACTCAATACTTTTTGCACTTCTAATTATTTTGGTATTTAAAATTAAGTCAGCTTGTCCCAAGTCTTTCATATCAAACTTATGACTTAAAAATTGTTTTACTTCATCAATTATCTGAAGATCTGTCCCAAAGATCAGTATATCATCTACATAAATGCACAAGATCACAAATTTGTGTCCAACTCTCTTATGATATACACATTCGTCTGTGCTATTGATTTCAAATCCAAATGTCATTATGGTTTCATCAAATTTCAAGTGCCATTGCTTGGGAGCTTGTTTAAGACCATAAAGAGATCTGACTAGTCTACAAACTTTTTTTTCTTGGCCTGGGGTTTTAAATTCCTCTGGTTGGTCCATATAAATTTCTTCATTTAAGTCTCTATTTAGAAAAGCTGTCTTAACATCCATCTGATGAATCACTAATCTATGAATGGAGGCTAATGCTATAAGGACCCTAATAGTAGTTATCCTAGCTACAGGTGCATAAACATCAAAGAAATCTATCCCAGGTCTCTGAGTAAAGCCCTTGGCAACTAATCTAGCCTTAAATTTATCTACAGAGCCATCAGGCCTAAGTTTCTTCTTAAAGATCCATTTGCACCCTATAGTTTTACAACCAGGAGGAAGATCAGTCAATTCCCAAGTATGATTTTGGATAATTGACTGCATCTCATTGTCCACAGCTTCTCTCCAAAAAGGTGAATCCAAGGATTTCATTGCGTCCTCAAAGGTAGTTGGAGAGTCCTCTATAAGAAAAGTATAGAAGTCATCTCCAAATATTTTCTCTACCCTGGATTTCTTACTCCTTCTAGGTTCTGCTTCTACTTCTACTTCACTTGTCCTTATTCTACTAGAGCTACTAGCTATACCACTATCTATTCTAGTCTTAAGTGGAAAGGTGTCTTCAAAATATGTTGCATCTCTGGCTTCTATGATGGTGTTGTTACTAATATCACTTTCTTCTGAATTTATCACTAGAAATCTATTGGTATTACTATTGGCTGCATAACCTATGAATATGGCATCCACTGTTTTAGGCCCTATTTTCTTTCTCTTAAAATCAGGTATTTTAATTTTTGCCAAGCACCCCCACACTTTCAAATAGCTAAGATTAGGTTTTCTATGTTTCCAAATGTGTTAGATCATTATTTTTAGCGGGAATCCTATTAAGGATATAACAGGCTGAAACTAAAGCTTCCCCCCCACAAATTCTCTGGTACTCCTGAGCTTATAAGCATGGAGTTAACCATATCCATTAAAGTCCTATTCTTCCTTTCTGCTACTCCATTTGATTGGGGAGAATAGGGAGCAGTCACTTCATGAATGATTCCATGATCTTCACAAAATTGAGTTATGTCATTTGATGTATATTCACCTCCCCGATCTGATCTAAGAATTTTAATTTTCTTTTTCTGTTGGTTCTCAGCTTCGATCTTAAAAATTTTAAATTTGCTGAGCACCTCATCCTTGGTTTTAATTAGGTAGATGTAACAGAACTTCGATAGATCATCTATAAATGTTACAAAGTATTTGTTACCTCCCCTAGAAGTTCTACCAGAGTCACAAACATCACTATGGATCAATTCTAATAGATCAGAATCCCTATTAACAGATTTAAACGGCTTCCTAGGGAGTTTGGCTTCTACACAAGTTTGACATTTCTCATGGTTCTTGAGATCACTTTTTGGTATTAGGTTTAGGTTCATAAATTGCTTAATTGAATTATAATTTACATGACCTAATCTACAATGCCAAATAGAAGGAGGTTCTATATTCATAATCAAAGGATTTTCATTTATTGAAGGAGCTATTACATTCAACTTGAACAATCCTTCACTAAGGAATCCTTTTCCAATAAACATTACACCATGAGAAATTACAACCTTATTGGACTCAAAAACAAGACGAAAGCCTTGCTGGACAAGCAAGAAACCACTAATGAGGTTTCTTCTAACAACTGGAACATGTTGGACGCCGTGCAGTGACAGGACTTTTCCAGAGATAAGCTTTAAGTCCACACGTCCTACTCCTAACACACGCGCCTCCGAGCTGTTTGCCATGATCACAGCTCCTCCACTTGAGATCTGGTAAGAAGAAAACCAGGAGCGATCCGAACAAATATGAATACCAGCTCCGGTATCAATCCACCAATCAAGTGCTTGTAAAGTTATGTTAACTTCAGGAGTGAAGGAAACAGACCTGAAAGCTGTCTCAGAGGAGCCAGCGCCGGAAGTCACCATGTTGACTTGAGCACTGGATGTGTGTGGACCCTTCTTCTTAGATTGAAGAGGTGCAGTCTTCTTATAGAAGCACTGGGGAGACAAATGGTTGGTCCGACCACACATAACAGAAACGAGCACCACCTTCCTCTTTCTTCTTCTTCTGCTCCTGGGATTGAATAGGCTTCCCATTGTAGTGGTGGTTAGGGTTTCTAGGGTTGTAGGGTTTCTTCTTGAAATTCTTACGGAAGGGTCGGTTCTGATTTTTCTTAAGAGGAGCCTCTACATTATATGCATTATTCTTGGATCCAGTAGAGGTATTATTTCTGAGCCTATGCTGCTCTTCAATCCTAATGGAGTTTAAGACTTGGGTTAGGGTGAGAACTCCTTGGGTATGGCTCAGGGTCTTAGCAAAATCAGACCAGGAAGTAGGTAGTTTATCTATCAGACAGGCTACCTGGAATGATTCATCCAAATTGGTTCTATTAGCCCTAAGCTGGTGGATCAGGGTTTCAAATTCATGAATTTGGTCATTCATAGGCTTTGAGTCCACCATCCTAAACTTATTGAAGTCGGAGGCCTTGAACCTCTTTACCCCAGCATCATCAAGACCATATTTGCTATCTAGGGTGTCCCAGAGTTCTTTGGCACTCTTGGCTGTGTAATAGATATCATACAGCCTCTCAGAAAAAGCACCTAGGATTCTATGGGTACAATGATAATCTATCTCATCAGGTGTCCTAGAGGGTGTGCCAGTGGAGGCAGAATGTTCAGTGTTGGAAGAGGTAGTTGGGTTGGACCCATTATCAACTTCGGTAGTACTTTCACCTATGGCTGAGATTAACCCTAATGTGGTGAGCCAGAACCGCATTTGGTTCTGCCACCTCCTAAAGTTATGGCCATCAAATTTTTCAGGTTTGGCACTAAGGTGGTCACTAGTGTTTGAGGCCATAGGATCATAGTTACAGAATAGAGATAGAAACCTGATTGAAGGCAAAAAATCTATGTCAAAAGATTGCACTAATATTTATATTGAACTTTGGATGTCTAATTGATATATCCAAAAAAACTAATAGCCAGATCAGCTCCAGATCGGTGGTGGAGCACTAGGCTCACTTAAGTACCAGCCTTTTTTAGGCACGTATGCCTTTTTGACAAGCTTTTCTTAGACACTATTAGTTAGTGGATATAACCACTAGAAATCATACAAATTCAATATTTAAAATAACCTAAATGCAAATTTAAATGGATTAACTAATTTTTGAATTTTTTCATTTGATCTTTCCGAATTAGTAATAATTGATTACTAAATTTAATTCTAGCAAAACAATTATTGTAATTGAAATCTAATTTATCAATTCAATAAATTATATATATTAGAATTGATTTATTTTCTTATTAGAATAATTAATTACTAATTTTGTAGCAAATCAATTATTGTAATTAAGATGTCAATTCAATGAATTAAAAGATTTATTTCTTTATTAGAATAATTGATTGAGATCTAATAAGTCAATTCAATGAATTATAAGATTTATTTCTTTATTAAAATAATTGATTGAGATCTAATAAGTCAATTCAATAGATTAATTATTATGTATCAACCAATTTTCGAATTTTTCGTTTGAATGGGATCTGGAAATTACTCCTTGAGGAGTCCAAATGGAGGTATAATAAACCTCTTGGAGGTTAATCAAATTATTACCTCTTTAGAATAATTTATTATTAATGATGTGCTAGCAAAATAATTATTGCAATTAAAATCTAATATGCCACAATTGTAATAAAGAATTTAATTAATTATATATTACTAACAAAAAAAACAGATACTTCTTTGGATTGTTAGCAATATATCATATAAATAAATAATAAATCTATTAATTCAATTAATGGAAAATCTTAAAGGGAATAATATATATGCATATTATTCGGCATCCAAATAATTCTATTTTAATGCAAAATAAATCTATTCTAGCACAAAATAAATCTATGCATTTAACAAATTTATATTATAAAAATTCAAATCCTACAAATCTACTAATATTAAATTAAAAATAAAAGTAGAAGAAAGTAGTCTGATTGAAGGCAGGTCGAAGCGCGTAGACGCTGTCCCAAAAAAGTATTTGCCCCTACGTACGGGTCACCCGGCAATCCTTCTCGGAGATACGACGACCCTACAACTTCTTCTTCGGCACATCTCGGAAGAAGTCAAAGCGAACCCGATCGGACTTGCAGATCCAGCAAAGAACGGAATGAAAAGAACTAAATAAACTGAATAAAAATGTAAAAATAAAATTTGGAAGTGGCTAAGAGGGAGAAGAATTTTTTCCAGAATTTTTTCACTATTTTTTTGAAATTTTTCGTACTTGAATAGGATGAAATAGGAGGGTTTATATGGGGATTTATAACAGGGGCAATATGGTCTTTTCGGCGGACAGGTCCGCGTCCGCGTCCGCGCTCTTCGCGCGCACGTGGGCAACGTGCGCCAGTTGGCGCCCACTGACGTGTTCCCATTTAAACCAAAAACGCCCGTTGGGCGTTTCCAATTCAAACGGGCACGCCCGTTTTATTTCTCAAACGCGCACGCGGCCCGAGACCGGCCACGTGTGCATTTAAATCCTTCTTTAAAAGCCCGATTGTTTCCAAAACCAAACGCGCACGCGGACCGAGACTCGGCCGCGTGCGCATTTAATTTTTCCTACATCTACAACCTCGAAGCAGCAAGAAGCGGCATCTTCAAAGGGCGTCGACCCACATCAAGAAGGCTCGCGATCACCTGCGGCCTCGGCGGACCTGAGACCCGATCTTGATTCCACCGACTATCTCTTGGAGTTCTTGCGTGGGAATCAAACAACTATACAGCAGAGCCAACAACAATTGATGGAGAAGATGGATACCATGCAACGCCATATCGAGATGATGTTGCAACTATTGCTAAATCAGCGGCAAGAAACTCCACCGGGGGAAGCTCCGCGTCGGATCCGGGTGGAATCTCCGGCCCCTACCCATGGACGACCAGGACGGAGGGGACCCCCTCCTCGCGAGCCTCTCCTTCCCAACCCACCAGAGTGTTAGGGTTCCCAGTGCCCTAGGGCGCAGCGGAAGATACAGGATTATAAAATTTTCTTATAAAACCCATTATATGAAACCCTAATAAGCCATGATCACCTTAATAGTATAACTAAATAATGTAGAAAATATAATCTTGGTATAGAAGAATACCTATCACGCTATGTCCAATATGTCTGAAGATGTCCTAAGGTGCCCAAATGTTCACCCTCCAATGTTGATCCACACAGGAATGGGTTCAAGACTCTAGCTCCACCAAAACTTGATTCTAGTTGTCCAAGCCTTCCAAAGGATTTAATTGGCTGATTTTTCTTCACTTCTTTCTTCCTTTCTACCTCTAAAACATTCATTAGCCTTTTTGTCCTAAAGAAGACCCTCTTGTCTTGGGTTAGGACAAAAGAGAGAGGCTTGTAAGAAAGAAGGGATAAGGGAGAGAGAAGGAGAGGCTTTTTCTTGGATGAACTTTAGAACCCCAAGGCACCTCCTTATTTATAAGAGATGGAGGGATGCATCATAAAGGGATGCATCCCATCCACACACCTCATCATGATGAGGCATGTGCCAAGAGAGGCATCCCATCATGATGGGGTGCTAAGGAGAAGGGTGTATCAACTTCTTTCTCATGTCTCCCTCTTAAATCCTGATGATCCAAGGGCCCAAATGCAGTGAACCAAAGCCAATGGTCTAGATCTAGGTGCCATCTAATGGTCCAGATCAAGGCATCATCATCCAGGGTGCCATCCAATGGTCCAGAAGCAAGATGCCATCACCGATGGTCCAGATTCAGGCGCTGAGCAACGGTCCAGATCTTTCATCCAGAGAGCCATCCAGTAGTCCAGATTCAGGCGCTGAGCAACGGTCCAGATCTTTCATCCAGAGAGCCATCCAGTGGTCCAGATTCAGGCGCTGACCAATGGTCCAGATCTTTCATCCAGAGAGCCATCCAGTGGTCCAGAATAATGCGCCAACCAGTAGACCAGATCCTTCATCCAGGAAGCCATCCAATGGTTCAGATGAAGGCGCCAACCAGTGGACCAGATCCTTCATCCAGGGAGCGATCCAATGGTTCAGAAGTGAAAGCCCTATCAAACCCAATCCAATTGGGTTTAACCAACTTAAAGGAAACATTAAACCTAATCAAATCAGGTCTAATTAAAGCCAAATAGGTTCCAACTCTTGGCTAACCCATATTAGGTCATGATCCAATCATATTAGATCAACCTAATCTAAGAATCAGATTCGAATTTAATTTGAATCAGGAGCTAGGGTTTGCAACACGTGCTAGCATGTTCATCTTGCAAACATGATCTAATCCAATTAGACCCTTGATCAATTTTCTTGTGTGTGACCCATTGGGTTTCTTATCTTAGCCAGCAATAGGTGCAGGTGCAAATTGACCTAACCTGATTAGAATACCTCTAATCTAATTTAAGTTCAATTTAGTGCTAAATCTGACTTAGCAATCAGAACCTTTCTGATACTTTGATTTAATCAAACTCTTTGATCTGATCAACCCACAAGACAAGATTGACGTCTAGCAACGTATCATGTCTACCCGAAAGATGAGGAATGTATTGGACAAATTCAAACATACCCTTCAGTGGCAAGTTACCGTGCAATTCAATCCCTCAGTCATACTACATCCTGAATAAGTGCATGAGTATGGATCAATATCAAACTCAATCACTTATTCCTGTCTCTCTCAATCTTTTATATGATAATTCAAACAATGAAACATTAGAAACTCTTTCTAATTTTCATTTTGCTTTGATCAGAGGCTTCTTGAATCATCATAAGATTAGAGTAAGCAGGATGTTACCTTCTCTTACTAGAGGTGACTGATTTCTTGTTGACCTACTCACAACCTTCGTACAAAATCCACCATATCCAGAATACCCCGTACACAATGCAATGTCATGAATGAGGGTAAACCAAAATATAGGTTCAAGTGCACAAGGTACCATGGTGATCTCAGGTCTAAGGATCACTTGCACAACTCCCACTATGAGAACCATCTTTTGACAATTAAGTAAGAATCCATAAGATGTTCTCATAGCTGGTCATTTCAGTGAACTCATTCCTCTAATGAGCATCCACATCTTTGTATTAGTGTCTCACAAAAGTGATTGTGAGATCAATCACCCTCTACATCGAGCATACATAAGATGTGCCAGTCTTTCCAGTAATATTGATCCCCGACTCAATATACCAATTTGACTGGGAATATTCTAAATTAGGATTTTAGGATTTTAGGTCTCACTGGTATGATCTCATCATAACCCTAAAACCAATGTCCTAATTTATGGGGTTCATCATCCAATAATAAAACAGATAAGCAGCAAATGATGAAACACAATGCCTTTATTGATATATATCAAGTGTCAAAGTACATGATTTGGATGATTACAAAGAGAAACCTATCAAATGATTGGCTTATAGGGCATCTACTCTTTCATAGAGGAGACGCGGCTGGACCAAGGAGAAGATCGACCAAGACCCCGACCCGAGCTCATACCGTTTGGCGCAATCGCTAGGGCTCGGGGGATGAGCCCGATTGGCATCGACGACGGGTCGGATATGGAGGATGATCCCATCCAGAATTTTCAGATGAGGAACCAGCATGTGGGGGAGTACCCACGCCGAGGATATGAACGAGATCGGGACCGTAATGGAGATCGAGAGGGAGGAAATCGCGGACTGACTCTTAGGCTGAAATTTCCAAAGTTTAAAGACGGCGATCCTCTCGATTGGGTGTATCGAGCTGAGCGGTTCTTTCACTACCATGGCACAGCGGAGGACCAAAAGGTATTGATCTCATCTTTTCACCTAGAAGAGACCGCCCTACAATGGTTTCAAACCGCCGACCGAGCCCGACCTTTCAACGGTTGGGAGGATTTTTCTGCAGCAATTTGTCGGCGTTTCGGCCCTACCGAATACGATGACTTCCAGTCTATGCTATCAAGGGTCACCCAAAAGACTACTGTTAGAGCCTTTCAAGAGGAGTTTGAGAGGATCAGCAACCGAGTGGTGGGTGGAGCGACTCCACGCTGAAAAGCGTATACCTCGAAGGACTTCGTGTCGACATTCAAGCCGAGGTGAGGACTATGCAGCCATAATCGCTGGAGGATGCCTTTGCCTTGGCCCTGATGGTGGAAGAGAAGATCAAGACCACTTGAGCAGCGGCACGGGGCAGCTGGACCAATCCCCAGCCGGCCAAACTGCAGGGGGCTCCATCGGCCAGCCGAGAGCGCCGACGGCTGCAGCAGCCAACACAGGGCCGAGGACCCCTCTTTGCTTGTTAGGTGACGTCAAGAGGGTTGAGCGTCCACCCAGGAGGACCTTGACACCGCCACAAGTGGAGGAACGTCAAGCAAAAGGCCTATGTTTTCATTGCGACGAGAAGTTTACATTGGGATACCGGTGTGCGCGGCCCGTCGGAGCGGTGATGTTGATCGACAGATTGGAGGACGAGGCCGTGTGTTGCCCAAGGTGACAACCCAAGAGGGGGGTGAATTGGGTTTTTCTAAATTTTTGGTGCTTTAAAAATTTTCTTGTTAAGAGCGGTGGAAGCTTTCTTAAGTTACTTGTGTGAACTTACCCTAGAGCAAGAATCAAATATAAAGCAAGAATAAATACAAGAATAAGCACAACACAAACAAGACAATGTATAGTGGTTCGGTACACCTCAAGCACCTACGTCCACTCCCCAAGCCTTTCCTTGGGAATTCACTATAATCCCTCGGATTATAGTTGGATTGTTTTCCGGGCTCACAATCCAAAATCTTTACAATTTGGTTTTTCGGGATTACCAATAACCTATGTTGGTTTTGCGAGCTCACCAACAACCTACACCGTTGGTTTTACGGGCGCACTAACAAACCTATACCGTTGGTTTTACGGGCGCACCAACAAACCTATACCGTTGGTTTTACGGGCTCACCAACAACCTACAATGTTGGTTTTACGGGCTTACCAACAAATCTTACAACAAGAATAAATAACAAGAAACTAAAGCTCCTAAATGAGCAAATAAAACAATTATGAGCTACAAAGAAGAGTTTAGAATATAGTTATCCCTTTGATAAGGCTCTTCTCTTCTTTGTCAAGATTGCTTCACTCTTCAAGGGTTGGTAGAGCTCTTAATATCTCTTGGAATCTGCTCAACCACTTCCTTTTGACTCTTTGAATTGAGCAATTGAATGAAGCTTGCCTTGCTAGGATTTTCTCTTGAATGCACTTGATGTATTTTCAAAAGCTTGCTTCCTCTAATGAATACTCCTTCTTAAATACTTCTCCAACCTCCAAATAGTCCTTCCTGACCGTTGGATTGAAGAAACTAGCCGTTTATAGCCGTTGGGAGTCCAAAAAGCACTTCTGCACAACTAACCATTATGCTTCTGCCTGTGCTTGGATCGACCCAAACTTTCCTGGGGTCGACTCAAACCACTGTTCATCAGACTTGGGTCAGCTCAAGCTTTTTTTGGGTCGGCCCTCTCAGAAAATCCAGAGACTTGCTTTCTTGACATTTCAATTTGGGGTCGACTCAACTTTTTCTGGGATCGGCTCAAGGTTGGGTCGACTCAAGTTCAGTTAGGGTCGACTCAAGGTTGGGTCGACTCAAGTTCCATTGGGGTCGACCCTCTCAGGGATTCCAGAGACTTGTTTTCTTGAGGCTTGAAGATGGGGTCGACTCAACTTTCACTTGGGTCGACCCAAGTACTGTTCATCCGTCCCATAAGTGCTAGAATTTGCCAGAATGTTTCTAAAACGTGCCAGGATCGACTCCATCTCTTCTAGGGTCGACTCCTACTCTGTGCCAAGTGTTCCAAAGGCGTGCCAAATGTATCGGGGTCGACTTCAAACTAATTGGGGTCGACTCTAACCATATTTTTCTGCACTTTGAAAGTTAGTTATGCACATTGAAACAATAATATGATATTTCAAGCAAATTACGATGCATGGCATAATAGAGTTTCATACCCTTAATAGTAAAAAATACCGAATTGCCCTTTTAGGTATTTTTAACATGAAACTTTGCCAAACTGGATTCTTGAGCTTTCTACCATTCTCTATTACAAATTATATCTCGTTATCAATTCTTGAGAGTGGTTTTGACCATATATTCTTAATGTATCGTAAATGTATCGAGGGTGTGTCATTTATCAATGATGTATCGAATATTTCTTCCTTACTCACTTATGTACTGGATTAATTGAATTAATAGCATTAGCACTTCCATATGGGCTCAATGGATTTGTAAGCATCAAAATAACACTAGGATCCTCAATCTTCCCCTTTTTGATGATTACAAAATATTGAGTATAAGCAAATTGATATTCATGTGAGAAGTATGGTTTAATGTATAGGAAATGCTTTTGGTGTAAAAGTTTCAAATAGTCCAATTTAGAGAATGTATCAATGAACCTATCTTATCCAAGTAGAATGCCTAATGAATTTTAGCTTTGCTCCCCCTTAAAGCAAGAGTTTCAAGCTATGTATCGAGGCAAGGAAAATCTCTATGATTATGTGCCAGATTCAGATTTTCTCTTTGTCAAATGTCTCACCCTTAAGTGTATAATATATGTCTCCCCCGTAAGTATACAATATATACCTTTTATATTTTCTTCCTTATACGGTCTTTGTTTATAGAATTATCTTTCTTATAGAATTTGCTTCTAGTTTCTCTCTTATACTTTCTCCCCCTTTTTGTCATCATCAAAAAGAATGAATAGCAATGGATAGTATTGTAATGACACAAAGATCATGAGTAAAGAAAAAATGTATTTCATCATCTTTGCCAAAAGTATAATATTCTAGAGAAGAAATGCAGACAATAACAAAGAGTAGATACTGGTCAAAACAAATACAAAATCTAGAAGACACTAGTCATAATGAACATGCTTCATTATGAGCATATACTCAGATATTTTTTCCCCTTTTTGACAACATCAAAAAGATTGCAAAATAATGAAATATTAAGCATAAGACAATATTTAATTCATTGCATGCCAAATTATTGCAAGAATATGAATTATGTGACTCAAGGCAATACTGTTAGGGCAAGATAATGAGTATAGATCAGAGCCAATTACTATAGTTTTAAAATTATGATTGGATCACATCAAAATCAAGGATGAAAAGTTTGGCTTTAAAAATGAGACATTTAAGATGTGAGCCAGAAGAGATCTCTAAATATAGATTCCAAAGATAGTTTTCAAATCAAGTGTAGATGGAATCTTTTTCAAGTTATTTCAAGAAGTATCAAGAATAATATTCAAAGAAGGCACGAATGAAAATCCAACATTTTTTTTTTAAATATATTAAGTATATAGCAAAATGAGAGCAATCTAATTAATTTTCAGAGTATAGTATAAGAGCAGATAAAGACCAAAACTTATATACTCGAAAAACATAAGATTATGTTGAATTCTTAATTCTTAATGACTTCAAAGTTCTTTTATGATATAAAAGTATTAGGGCATAGATACCAAAATATGAATTTATGCAATGTAGGATACATAAAATTCAAGGCTTTGAAAGTTCTTTTAGAGTTTTTTTTTTAAAGATTTTATTTTACTCCTTTAAAGATCATAGCATCAAAATCAATTAAAATGAATTGGTTCAGGATTGAAACACTAAAGTACAATCCAATAAGAACTCATAAGTAGATTCCAAGATAAATTTTCGATACTAAGACTGATGGAATCCTTTTCAATTAATTTTTAGAAACAAATGATTTACTGATGAATATAGATGGAAATCCAACTTTCAAAAGATATTCAATGAAGCACAAAGTTTAATACCACTTTACATTTAGTATTCTTTCTCTCATCTTTAGATGCGAATTTACACGATTAAGTTCTATATGATCTCTCCCTCTGAAATTTTCTCTCTCCCTTAATTAATTATCCCATTTGAGAGTTTAGAGTTTGAAGATAATTTTCAATAAAGAGATTGAGTATTTAAAGCTCCCCCTCAAAAGATGCATTTTCTTTCAAACTTTCTTTTCTTTTATAATATCAAGAATATAGAGTGATCCAGAATTTTTTAAAATTTATAGCAATCACTCTTTTTAATATTTCAAGAATAAATTATATTTCCTCTTTTTTTAAATATGTATGAAAATATTAATCAGAAAATAATTCTTTTGAAGCTCAAATTTCTTTCAAAAGTAATTACATTTTCTTTTCTATAAGAATTATTTGAGTGAGTTGAAATATTTTAAGCTTTAGGATCATTAACTCTCTTCTTAAGAATAGCTTTTCTTTTTAATGATAGAAGCATTTAATAATGCAGGAGTGTATATTCAAAATATTAATTTCTTAGTCATAGTTTTTCAGCAATGTATATATGAAGCACGATAAATCTTTTTAATATCAAAATAACATCATATGTTTAGAAACATTTGTTCCCAATCAAGATCATTGAAAAAACACATCATTTAGACCAATTTCAGTGCACTTATAAGATAAAAAATGATATATTTCAGATGCGTATCGGAGCAAACAATCAAGGTAGCAAAATTAATTCTATTTTTCTTAAGCTGTAGTTTTTATCTAAGAATCATAGTAAATTATTCTCCAGCATGATGCAATCTTTGAAGCATATAATGAAAATTACAAAAATGCAAAGATATAAGCATTTTATGTGGAGTTTAAACTTTTATACTAGGTCATATTCTGAATTTCATAAGAATTTTTTTTTAAGAAGGCTTTCAAAATTTATAATTTGAGATATGTATCTTTTACATTGTAGCTCATCTTAAGTCATTAAGATTGAAAATATATATTTCAAGCACATCAGAGCACATTCAGAATCTTTATTTTTAATATTGAATTTTGGTACAAATTGGAGGATATTTAATATATATCAGAACATTATGTGCCAATGTTAGGCAAGATGAAAGATAAATCAGAATTAATTCATTCAGCCTAATTTGCAAATTCAGATTGTTTATTATTATTATTTTTCAGAAGATATTTACTAAAACAAAATGATGTTGTTGTTGGTAGAAATGTTGACCCCCTAATGGATTTTGATGAATACAAAACACTAGAGTATAATTTCATTTATCTTAACAATTTAATTGAGAAATTCATGTGTTTTATTAAGAATATTGTTAAGAAATGTCTAGGCAAGTTCCCATAATTTTTATGAATTTATTGAAGAATTTTTTGAGATGAAAGAAAAAGTTCAGGGACAGCCGAGACGTCTCCTGATAGTCTCAGAGACGTCTCTGGCACAAACAGGAAGAACTGGCACACTTGGAGACGTCCCCGGCACCTGCCGAGTCGTCCCCACGATAGCGGAGTCGACTCTCTCAGTAGCAGAGTCGACTCTCTCAGTGGCGGCAGAAAGGCAGTTTTCAAGAGATATGCGCGAGACGTCCCCACCGCAAGCAGAGTCGTCCCCACAAGTAAAAAGGAGACTTCCCGAGTCGTCCCCAAGATAGCGGAGACGGCTCTCTCAGGGTTTTCCAAAGAATGATTTTTTCGGTGATAAGGCAGCGGAGACGTCCCCTGAAAGAGCGGAGTCGGCTCTCTCAGGAAATTCCAGAGGACATGTTTTTCGGAGATAAAGAAGCGGAGTCGACCCCGAGACAGCGGAGTCGTCCCCATTCAAAAAGTGCAAACAAGCAGAGTTGTCCCCGTAAAGTGCCGAGTCGACTCCAGACAACGTAAAAAGTAAAATCTTGTAGCCGAGACGTCTCTCGTTGAAGCGGAGACGTCCCCGGAACGCCTGGGACGCGACTGACAACTTTTACAGGTTTGGTTTGAATTTCAAATCTCTTTTACTTTATCTCTAACGGCTATATTTGCTTTTTGGGCTATAAAAGGGAGCTCTTAAGTGCTTCAAAACAACTTTTCACTAACCCAAAAGCTAGATCATTTAAGAGAGAAGCAAGAGAGAGAAGTTCAAGGGAGTGAGTGCATTCAAGTGAAGAAATCAAGTGCTTTCAAGCTTCCCAAGTGATTTCAAGCTCAACCACTCTCTTCCACTCGTGCATTCAAAGCTCACACTCAAATCTACGCGATCCACATCGGAAGAATCACCATTTCCCACGCTTCCAACGGCAAAAGGATTCTTCCGGGTTCTATTGTTCATCATTGCCATATTTGCTTTTCTAGAGCTTTTCTTTTCTGTGTAAACTCTTTCATTGTGGTGCTTGTTCCAGTCAAGGGACTTGGAACAAGGGAAAGGCGTCCCAAGCCTAAGTGAAATTGGGGGTGTTAGGGTTTGTTGTGAGCCCGGTGTAAAACAACGAGTTAGGTAGTGAACTCGCAAAACTACCGTACTGTAATCTTGGATTATAGTGGAAATTCACAAAGGTGATTTGGGGAGTGGATGTAGGAACAGTGGAAGCTCCGAACCACTATAAAACCTTGTGTTTGCGATTGACCTTTCTCATTCCTCCTTCTTTACTTTAGTGCATATATTTGTGTGTTTTATTTTTAATTAGGCGAAAAGTTTTAAAACACCCAATTCACCCCCCTCTTGGGTGACCATCTCTGGGCAACAAGTGGTATCAGAGCAGGTGCTCTGTGTATTTCTTGAAAGACCTAACCGTCTTAGCCAAAGATCTAGATGGCAACACCCTTTAACAATGTTCCTGCCGAGGGGCAAGCAACCAATAGACCTCCACTCTTCAATGGGACAAATTATACCTATTGGAAGACTAGAATAAGAATCTTCATTCAAGCACAAGACTATGCCTTGTGGAGGGTTATAGTCAAGGGACCACAAGAACCATCACACGTGGTCAATGGCATTCGAGTTTCCAAACCTGAGGAGGATTGGGATGAGAATGATGATAGGATGGCTCAACTCAATTCTAGAGCCATGAACTCATTATTTTGTTCTTTAGATGTAAATGAGTTTAATAGAGTCTCCACATGTACTTCCGCTAAGGAAATATGGGATAGGCTTGAAGTTACCCACGAGGGTACAAATCAAGTTAAAGAGTCCAAAGTGAACATTCTAGTTCACAAATATGAATTGTTTAAGATGGAACCTAATGAAACCATCACATGCATGTTTACACGTTTTACTGATATTATTAATGGTCTAAAGAGCTTGGGTAAATCTTATACTAACCCGAAACTTGTGAGTAAAATTCTCAGGTCTTTGCCAAAAGCATGGGAAGCAAAGGTCACGGCGATCGTAGAAGCCAAGGACCTCAACACCTTGGGGCTAGAACAACTTTTGGGCTCATTGATGACGCATGAGCTCACTATGAAGCAACATGAGGATGACTTGCCAAAGAAGAAAACGATTGCACTTAAGGCTACCTCGAGTATGTGTGAAGAGGAAAGTAGTGAGAGTGAGGAAGAAAGTGAGGACGAGGACTTGGGTTTGATAGTTAGGAAGTTTAAAAAATTCATGAGGAAAAAGAAACCCTTTCCAAGAAAAAAGTTTGGAGGGAGAAATGATTGGGAAAAAGAAAAAGAAAAAGAAAGAGACCCAATCATATGCTATGATTGCAAGAGACCGGGACACATTCGTTCCGAATGCCCTCAACAAAAGAAGTATTTTGGAAAGAAGAAGAAGAAGGCATTGAAGGCAACATGGGATGATAGTGACACATTATCCTCCGAGGAAGAGAAGGAAGAGACCGCCAATCTATGCTTCATGGCGTTCGAAGACGACGAGGTATGTCAAAACCCAACCATAAATTTTACTTTAGAAGAATTATATGAAGCTTTTCAAGAACTTATGGGTGATTGTAGTATGTTAGGAGCAAAGAATAAAGAATTAAAAGCCTCCAATCAAAAACTAAAGGAAAATATTGAAAACCTATTAATTGAAAAGGAGAGCGTTAAAAATATTAACACTACTAACCTAGAAATCAAAAATTCAAAACTGAGCATTGAAAATGAAAAGGCAAAAATACTAATTAAGGAATTAAATCTAAAAGTAAAATCCCTACTCGATAATAATACCTCACTTGCACAAACTGTTGAATCTCTTAAAAAAGATATGGAAGAACTAGTTAAAGAAAATTTGAATCTTGAGAATGAGGTACATAAGTATAAACCAATTGTTGAAAAATTCACACAAAGCTCTGAAAAATTAAATCTTATTCTTTCAAATCAAAGAGCTGTTTTCAATAAAGCCGGATTAGGATATAAAACTAATAAGCAACAAAAGTATCTAAAGAATTTCTTTGTAAAAGCAAAAGACGTAAAAACTGAAAAACCAACATGCTTTCTTTGTGGAAAGAAAGGACATAAAGCCTACTCTTGCATTCAAAGAAAAATCCAAACTAACAAGAGTACATTTGTAAAAGCTAAAAACATAACTAAAGTATGGGTGCCTAAGGGAACCAACTACACTAACCACGAAGGACCCAAGAAAACTTGGGTACCTAAGAGCTTCACATGATCATTTTGTAGGTATGCCTTGCAGCCGGAAATAAAAAGAGAATGTGGTATCTTGATAGTGGTTGCTCAAGGCATATGACCGGTGACAAGAGTCTCTTCGTCACCTTGGAATCAAAAGAAGGAGGAGTAGTCACATTTGGAGACAATGCTAAAGGCCGAATTATTGGTGTTGGTAAAATCTCCATATCACCCTCCTCATTTATTGATAATGTATTGTTTGTTAATGGACTAAAACATAATTTGTTAAGTATAAGTCAATTTTGTGACAAGGGTTTTAAAGTATCATTTGAATCATCACTATGCATAATTAGTAGTCCATTTGACAATGAGATCATACTCACAGGACATAGGCATGGAAATGTTTACATGGTAGATCTTGATGATCTCACCATGAAGGATGGCCAATGTCTTGTAGCCATGAATCCCAAAGTCAATGAGACTAGTTGGTTATGGCATCGTAGGTTAGGGCATGCTAGCATGGACTTAATCTCCAAATTAATTACAAAAGATCTAGTCAAAGGACTACCAAAAATAGACTTTGAGAAGAATAAAATTTGCGCTGCATGTCAATTAGGGAAACAAACAAGAAGTTCCTTCAAGTCTAAGAACGTAGTCTCAACAACAAAACCTTTAGAACTAATTCACATGGATTTGTTTGGACCCACTAGAACTGCTAGTCTAGGGGGTAAGAAATTTGGTCTTGTAATTGTTGATGATTTTTTACGTTTTACATGGGTTTCATTTCTTGCACACAAAGATGAGTCCTTTCCCGCTTTTATCAAGTTTTATAATAGGGTTTCGAATGAACTCAATCTTAAACTAAAAGCAATTAGGAGTGATCATGGTACCGAGTTTGAAAATCAGCACTTTGAAAAGTTTTGTGACGAAAATGGTATCAATCACAATTTTTCGGCACCTAGGACACCCCAACAAAATGGGGTGGTAGAAAGGAAGAATCCCACACTAGCAGATATGGCTCGTACCATGTTGTGCGAATCGGATCTACCAAAGTATTTTTGGGCTGAAGCAATAAATACCTCATGTTATATCTTAAATCGTGCTTTAGTTAGATCCATCTTAAAGAAAACACCTTATGAGTTGATAAAAAGTAAGAAACCAAATATAAGTTATTTTCATGTTTTCGGTTGTCGATGCTTTATTTTGAACAATGGAAAGGACAATCTAAGTAAATTTAGTGCTAAATCAGATGAGGGGATCTTCTTAGGTTATTCCTCATCTAGTAGAGCATACAGGGTCTTCAACAAGAGAACTCTCGTTGTTGAAGAATCCATTCATGTTGTTTTTGATGAAACTAATGGAGATTCTTCTAGAAAAGAAGAAGATGGTGATGTAGGTATACTTGAAGACCAAATGAAGGAACTCTCCACTCAAGACAAACAACATGAGGATGAGATCAAAGAAGATACAAATCAGCGAGATGAAGAAGATCAACCTCCATCAAGAAATCAAGATCTTCCTAAAGAATGGAGGTATGCACATGGTCATCCAAAGAATCTAATCCTTGGTGATCCTTCACAAGGTATAAGAACTAGATCCTCTTTAAGAAACACTAGTAATTATCTTGCTTTCGTTTCACAAATAGAGCCTAAATCACTAGAAGAAGCTGAAAAAGATGATAATTGGATGAATGCTATGCAAGAGGAATTAAACCAATTCGAAAGAAATGAAGTTTGGACTCTAATGAAAAGACCCCCTAATGTTTCAATTATAGGCACCAAGTGGGTGTATAGAAATAAACTAGATGAAGATGGAATAGTAATAAGAAACAAAGCTAGGCTAGTGGCCAAAGGATATAATCAGGAGGAAGGAATAGATTTTGATGAAACTTTTGCTCCTGTTGCTAGGTTAGAGGCTATTAGACTACTTTTAGTATATGCATGCTTCATGGATTTTAAACTCTATCAAATGGATGTAAAAAGTGCATTTTTAAACGGCTATATAATGGAGGAAGTTTATGTAGGACAACCTCCAGGTTTTGAAAATCACTTACATCCAGATTATGTGTATAAATTGCATAAAGCATTGTATGGCCTTAAGCAAGCCCCTAGGGCATGGTATGAAAGATTAAGTAATTTCCTAATTGAAAACAAATTTAAGAGAGGAAATGTAGACAAAACCCTCTTTATTAAAAGAAAAGGAAATGACTTATTGCTTGTACAAATTTATGTGGATGATATAATTTTTGGTGCTACTAATGATAGTCTTTGTCAAGAGTTTGCCAAGCTTATGCAGGGAGAATTTGAAATGAGCATGATGGGTGAGCTCAACTTCTTCCTTGGGCTACAAATAAAACAATCAGAGGAGGGCATCTTCATCAGTCAGTCCAAATACATCAAGGAAATGTTGGAAAAATTCAAGATGAAGGATGCAAAGGAAATCAGCACACCCATGGGCTCAAGTTGCAAGCTTGACAAAGATGAAAAAGGTAAAAGTATAGACTGCAAATTGTACAGAGGTATGATAGGCTCTCTACTTTACCTTACTGCTAGTAGACCAGATATATTATTCAGTGTTTGTATGTGTGCTAGATACCAAGCATGTCCTAAGAAATCACACTTGCAAGCTGTTAAGAGAATTTTTAGATATCTAGTAGGGACATCTAATGTAGGCTTATGGTATTCTAAACAATCTGACATAAATTTAATTGCTTATTCCGATGCTGATTTTGCCGGGTGCAAACTCGACAGAAAAAGCACAAGTGGCACATGTCAATTCTTGGGTGCTAATTTGGTTTCTTAGTTTAGCAAGAAACAAAATTCAGTTGCCTTGTCCACAGCTGAGGCTGAGTACATTGCAGCTGGAAGCTGTTGTGCCCAAGTTCTTTGGATTAAGCAACAACTTGAAGATTTCGGTATCAAAATGGATAATATACCAATTAAATGTGATAATACAAGTGCAATTAATTTAACAAAAAATCCTGTCCAACACTCTAAGTCAAAGCATATAGAGATTAGGCATCACTTTATTAGGGATCATGTGCTGAAAAATGATGTGATGATTGAATATGTATGTACTGAAAATCAATTGGTTGATATCTTTACAAAGCCCCTTTGTAAAGATAGATTCAATTTCTTGAGGAATGCTTTAAGCTTGTATGATCCTAGTAAATGAATTGAATTTGTATTGCATTGCTTTGCTACTCAAACTAGTAATCCATCTCAAGGTCAATATAAGTGAAAGCATGAATCCATCTAAGCTAAATGACGAACTGTTTGACTTTCCGGAGGATGGTTACCCTCCCTTGGACTCTTCATAGAGATATTTTCAGAGCCTATATCATAGGTATTCGAAATTTGGTCAAACATTCCTCATTTCAATATTAATAATTCAAAAATCATAACCAAATTATTATAGGGTGTATTATTAATGGGGAGGATCACAAATAAATTCACTCTGTGTTTATCAAAAGAAATCATGTTGTTTAGGGCGATTAAATAAAAATTTGGGAAAAGATAAAATTCAGTCTAAAATTTTTCAGTGCCGGAGACGTCTCTGGCAAGTCGCAGAGACGTCCCCCCAGGCGAGACGTCTCGCCTTAGTCGCGGAGACGTCTCAGGGACCAAACTAGGGTTTTTAAAATAAGTGAAACAGCTCGAGCCGACCGAGCTATCTTCTCTCATCTCCGACCAAAAACGAAAACCCTAGCCTCCATTTGTTCTCCATCACAAACCCTAGCCTCCTTCTCCACTTTTTCTTAGGATTTCCAATCATGGCACCCAAAAGAGCTAGGACAACCCGTGGAAGGCGACCTAGGGCAGCGGCCGACGATGAGGAACGGAGGGAAGAACATTCCCCGCCGTCTCCTCCGGTTGCTCCGCCAACCACGACTATTTCCTGTGCAAATCGCACAGTCACGACCGGAAGGTACATAGATTTCTCATTTTTAGATCATGAGGGGTTCTCTATTGGAGAGAGACTCCGAGCCCAAGGGTGGGAGCACCTTTGTACCCTAAATACCTCGACCTACCCCGGCCTAGTTAGAGAACTTTTTAGCAATATGGCCTTAGGGGACCAAGGGTACACTGCATATGTCCGGGGGACATTAGTAGAAGTCAATGAAGATGTCCTATCCACTGTCTTACAAATCCCTAAGGACGGTGAGGCTCCAACCTCACATTCCCAAAGGGAATCAGCCCTAAATCTACTTTTAGGAAGAGAGGACTGCGGCCCTCTTGATGTTGTCAATTCCCAGGACCTAAATGCAGAGATGAGACTTCTTTTAAGTATTGTCAACCGGGTCCTATTTCCCAAAACCGGTCGCTTCGATTTTGTTTCGGAGCGAGATTTAGTTATAATGCACCATATCCTACTAGGGATACCCCTAAACCTCCCTAGACTTATGCTAAACTACATTGCCCTATGTCATAGGTATTCTAGGTTTAGTTTACCCTACAGCATGATCTTTACCTTAGTTTTCAAACACTTCAAAGTTCCCATTCCAACAAATGAACCTGCAAAGCCCTTAAGAAACACCGACTATTATAATGAGGGCACAATGAGAAGAATGGAATTTTATAAGATAGATGGGTCGTGGGTGAAGGTACCAAAGAGAAAAGCCCAAATCCTAGAGCCCGAGAACCCACATCATGAGTCTGACCATCACTCTCCTCCACCTAGCCACTTGGATATCCCTGATATACCCTCCAGCTCAGCTGGACCTTCTACATCCATGCCACCACCTCCTCCAGTTAGCGGGCCCTCCTTTCTTTCAGAAGATCAGATGCGCACCCTAGCATCTGCCATTTGCCAACAAATGAGGGAGGAGATGAGATCCATGATCTCTACAGAGTTGGCCCCCTTCAGAGCTTCACATGAAGTGCTTCTACAAGAGCTGAAGGACATTAGAAGTCAAATTGAAGCCACAACACATGAAATAATTGGTGTGGATGCCTCCCAAAAATTCAGATCAATAGAGCTCAAGGACAGCTTGAAGACCATTTCCAAGAGCCTCAAAGAGTTGACAAGCCCAGGAGGCAATGTGGGCACTTTAGTTGCCCAACTTAGAGGGAGGATTGAAATGGCAACTGAAGAATTTGAAGCACTTGTGGCAGCCTTCCACAAGTCACAGGGAGATCAATTTAAGACCCTAATGGATTCAATCAATGCTTTTATAGATGCAGCTTGTAGGATTTATGAGCAACGTCGCCGATAAGGGACGCTTTGTAAACATCTAGGAATCTTCTTTTTGTAAACCCTAGGCTATTTTGAAACACTTTTTGTATTAGAAATCAATACTTGTAATGATTTCTTCTTTTGACTATGTACTGACTTCAAAGGTTTACAATGACATATGAATGACATACAATCTCTTTTGAAACCCTGTGTACATTTCTAACTCTGTGTATGTGATTGTGTATGTGAGTTTGTGATGTGCCATAAAAATCTTATCACATACCTTGAGTGTTCAAATTTGATACAAAGAAACAATGCATATAAAACAGAGGGAGCACATCTTGTGATAACTATACTAAACAAAAAGATGAGTCTGAAATGAATTCCAAAACAAAGAGGGAGTGATATGAATGACTGAATTCATTAATAGAAATGACTTGGACAGGGGGAGCACAACTTGAATATTCTTGAGTCGTTCATGGAAATATGCTGAATCTTACTAGGAAGTATGCTTTAAGCACCTACAGATAATTTGTCCCCTTCATTGTTGATGACAAAAAGGGGGAGTAGAACCATAGAACCAATATGGATAAGGGGAGTAGAACCAATATGGATACATTGGAATGCAAAATACAAAATTCATGCTTAAAAGTTGAATTAGAAGAGATAAAATTGAAGAATATTGGCTTTAAGATAATTGCCCTTCTGGAAAAGAAAGGGGGAGTCAAAAAGAACTTAGCTTTCAATTATCTTTATACCTGTACATCTGAGCAAATACTGTGTATATGTTTAAATTTCGAATTTTGCATATACTCAGTGTTTTGTCATCATCAAAAAGGGGGAGATTGTTGACCCCCTAATGAATTTTGATGAATACAAAACACTAGAGTATAATTCCATTTATCTTAACAATTTAATTGAGAAATTCATGTGTTTTATTAAGAATATTGTTAAGAAATGTCTAGGCAAGTTTCCATAATTTTTATGAATTTATTGAAGAATTTTTTGAGATGAAAGAAAAAGTTCAGGGACAGCCGAGACGTCTCCTGATAGTCTCAGAGACGTCTCTGGCACAAACAGGAAGAACTGGCACACTTGGAGACGTCCCCGACACCTGCCGAGTCGTCCCCACGATAGCGGAGTCGACTCTCTCAGTAGCGGAGTCGACTCTCTCAGTGGCGGCAGAAAGGCAGTTTTCAAGAGATATGCGCGAGACGTCCCCACCGCAAGCAGAGTCGTCCCCACAAGTAAAAAGGAGACTTCCCGAGTCGTCCCCAAGATAGCGGAGACGGCTCTCTCAGGGTTTTCCAGAGAATGATTTTTTCGGTGATAAGGCAGCGGAGACGTCCCCTGAAAGAGCGGAGTCGGCTCTCTCAGGGAATTCCAGAGGACATGTTTTTCGGAGATAAAGAAGCGGAGTCGACCCCGAGACAGCGGAGTCGTCCCCATTCAAAAAGTGCAAACAAGCAGAGTCGTCCCCGTAAAGTGCCGAGTCGACCCCAGACAACGTAAAAAGTAAAATCTTGTAGCCGAGACGTCTCTCGTTGAAGCGGAGACGTCCCCGGAACGCCTGGGACGCGACTGACAACTTTTACAGGTTTGGTTTGAATTTCAAATCTCTTTTACTTTATCTCTAACGGCTATATTTGCTTTTTGGGCTATAAAAGGGAGCTCTTAAGTGCTTCAAAACAACTTTTCACCAACCCAAAAGCTAGATCATTTAAGAGAGAAGCAAGAGAGAGAAGTTCAAGGGAGTGAGTGCATTCAAGTGAAGAAATCAAGTGCTTTCAAGCTTCCCAAGTGATTTCAAGCTCAACCACTCTCTTCCACTCGTGCATTCAAAGCTCACACTCAAATCTACGCGATCCACATTGGAAGAATCACCATTTCCCACGCTTCCAACGGCAAAAGGATTCTCCCGGGTTCTATTGTTCATCATTGCCATATTTGCTTTTCTAGAGCTTTTCTTTTCTGTGTAAACTCTTTCATTGTGGTGCTTGTTCCAGTCAAGGGACTTGGAACAAGGGAAAGGCGTCCCAAGCCTAAATGAAATTGGGGGTGTTAGGGTTTGTTGTGAGCCCGGTGTAAAACAACGAGTTAGGTAGTGAACTCGCAAAACTACCGTACTGTAATCTTGGATTATAGTGGAAATTCCCAAAGGTGATTTGGGGAGTGGATGTAGGAGCAGTGAAAGCTCCGAACCACTATAAAACCTTGTGTTTGCGATTGACCTTTCTCATTCCTCCTTCTTTACTTTAGTGCATATATTTGTGTGTTTTATTTTTAATTAGGCGAAAAGTTTTAAAAAACCCAATTCACCCCCCTCTTGGGTGACCATCTCTGGGCAACAAGAAACATGTTTCATTTAAATTATCTAGGCATAGAGCATTACAAATTATATTTAGGAAAGATCTTTGTTATTTGAATATTGAAAACACATAATTCAAAGCATCATGTCACATGCAAAACATAATATGCATTAAGTCATAACATCATGTATTAAAACATTAAGAGCAAGCATGTCAAGGATCAAAATTAATTCTTTTCAAATAAACTCTCCATATTTATATATAATTCTACACTGATTTTATCCTTAAGGTGTGTTTTCAAGTGATCGAAACTTTATTTGGCTTTTCACAAGCTTTTTATATACTTTCATTTATCTGGTCATTCATTTCCTCATTTTTGAATTTCTTCCTTTAACCACTCAGTGAACATTCTGATCTTCATTTCTTTTGGTTTTACTTTTCTATGCTCTATACTCTATTTGCTCCCTATCCGGTGGAGTTGGAAGAGGCACGAGGTACTACCACCAGCTTTCCTCTTGTGCCGTCCCTAATATGCCCTACACCGAATAGTTGGATCAAATAGTGCCGGGTACTACCACTAGCCTCCCCATTGACACCATCCCTATGATGAGCAATATAGAAAGGTTAAACCGTTCCCTTTAACAACAAGATATTCACTCCAAACTCTCCCTATTTAAATATAATTAATTACGAATTTTATTCCTTCCAAAAGAATGCTCACACAAGTCTCACAAATATGCTGAATATATTATGCTTGCTCTGCTTTTTCTTAAGATTGGAGTATTTACTTAGCTTTTACTTCTCCCGAACAATGTTCATTTTCTTTTTCTTTATATCTCTCTCTTTTTTTTTATTTTCAAGTAATTACATGAAAGAGCAGAATAAAAAATTAATCTAATATGCTGCATATAAATATATATATCATGCAAACAGCATTTTCATTATGCCCAATGATTCATAGCTTATCACAAGTTATTTTGAATTAGAGATTTGAGGCATAAACTTGTGTATTTCATGGTTATGCATTATACAGGCAAAAGTAAACTTCAATTTAATCACACCATGAAATAATTATCATTAGCATGAGAATGAAGCATGATATCAAGATAATCAGCAATTAAAGGTTTAATCATGCTACCATATAATTTCAGACTATTGATTTTGCTCAACTAACTCACAGGAGAAGGGTTTAGATTACCAGTGCATTTAGCATTCTTCAAGCCAAATATCTTTTAGATTCTTTACAACCTTGGCTGAAGAAAATCTCTCTTTTTTTTGTTTGCAAGGGAATGTTTATTGTATCTTTCATCGAGGTGTCCTTCAAGTTGAAATTTCTTGCTCATAAATCCTGTATCATTAGCAAAATCTTTTTCTTTCTTGAAGGAAAGTCATTAGTTTCTTCAAGATGCAAAATATTCATACAATATATTTCTTAACTAGATGACTCAACATAAGATATGACAATAATTGAATATTGAGTCACTTTACTAAAGAGATTGCCTAAATATAAGCAAGCACATGTCACTTGAACTAAAGAGATAGTTTCATTAACCAAGATGGTTCAAGAACAAGCATGTGAGGCAATAGAAAGATTCATCAAGGTCAAATCAATTTCTTGTTTTCAGAATCAATTTAGCTTAGATTCTGTTTGCTTAAGATAATTATCAATAAGACGTGCTAGCTAAGTTTTAATCAAATTATCTTAAACAGTTGTTTCTATCAAAATTCAGATTGTTATATAGAATCAAAATGATAAACTATATTCTCAATAAAGGATCTAGTTTTAATAAGAATAGTATGAATTGATATTTCTACAACTAGTATCTTTTCATTGAATATTCTATATGCATTGCTTGAAGAGTAATATCCAAAGAAACACTGTTTTATCAGATTTGGCATATCTTTCATTTTTGAGAGCATAACATGTACAATTGAAAAATATGAAAGTGTGCAACATTTGATTTTTCCTTTTTTTTTTTTGAGTTCACAAGGGGTTTTCTTCAAACATAGTTCTAATAGAAACCTTATAATATGACAAGCTGTGATGATAGCATTAATTAAAAGTTACTATCACAAAGCATTGTTATTACACAAATTTTTCAAGGGTTCTATTTTTATGTTTTTATAACCCTATATGCAATGGTGTTCTTGGTGCAAGCACAATTGTATTCAATACCATTTTCTGTACAAAACTTATCAACAAATTGGTTTTCAAAGCTGTGCCATAAATTTTCACAGTTTGCAAACCATTTTTATTTGAAACCTTTTGTAAGTTTGTGCCAAAGCAAAAAATATTTCGATTTAAGTGCCAAGAATAAAACCAACGTTAGCTTTGAGAAATCATCCATAATTACAAAGTCAAGAAGCTTATCTCCTAGGCTCACTATCCTAGAGATCCAAATAAGTTCTTATGGAGAATTTTCAAAGACTAAGAGGTGGAAACAATGTTTTCAGATTTCAAAATGATTCTAGTTTGTTTTTCTAGATGACATGCATAGCAAACTTTGATCTTGTAGAAATTAATTTAAGTAAGCCAATGACAAGATCTTTTGAGATTAAGTACATACTAGTATAAGTTGATTTTATATGCCAAAAGTGGTTTCTTTAATCTTGGTATTCATAGTGCATATATTTAAAGGCATACCAAGTATCCATTCTCATGTCTATGATCAATAAAAGATAATACCATTAATAAAAACTCTCAATCAAGCATATAGAGAATTCATAGAGTTATTCTTAATAAATTGATTAATCATTTAGCAACTTATCCAACAGTGAGTAAAGCATACTATAAAATGAAGTGATTTGATTATATTTTTAAAAATATTACCTATATCACAAAATTGATTAATACCTGCAATTCATGTTTTAATTAGATACTAAGGCAAAGAGAATGATGAGATGCAAGGATTACTAATTTCATTATTCTTTTCATTTCAATTACTTTTCTTAAGTATATTTTAAGTTTCATTCTTTAATATATGTCTAGAGCACCCAATGTCTAAATTAACATCTTTTGTTGGAGCCTTGAGTGCTAGACACACCTGCAGAAAATATTCAGATTTTCAACTTAGGAACCCAAGCTCTTTTGGGTCCTTGTAGGTTAGCTATTATTGTTCCTTTTGGAACCCATATTTTCTTAATAGCTATTTTGTCCATAGACTTGCAGATTTTAGGATTACAAGAAGTGTATTTCTGCATCCTCTTGTTAAATTTAACAAACATAGATTTAACATGAGTAGTAGATAAACTTACAATTTTCTGTTTTTGCCTATTAGGTTCATCAGATAAATTAGAATCTGTTTTAGGATAGATAGTGGAGGATTTAACACATATGTCATTAAGAAATTTCTGTGTGTATCAAGATTGATATCCTAATCCAGCCTTTTCAAATTCAGCTCTTTGATTATTTATCATTAAGTTCAGCTTTTCAGAGCTGATAGTAAATTTTTCAACTATAGGTTTAAATTTGTTAACTTCTTTAGTTAACCTTTTATTGTCTTCTGAAATCAATTTATTATTTTTCTGAATTATATCATAGCTTTCAGCAAGAGATAGATTTTTCTGATTTAGCTTTTTATTCTTTAAACTAAGCTTCTTATATTCTAAGTATAGATCAGAAAAAGCATCATGAAGTTCATCAAATGTAAAATCAAATTGAGCTTCAGTATGTACTTGATTTTTGAATGAGAAATCACTTTGTATTCGAGTACATACCTCAACTTCATGTGCCACAAAGCATAGATTTCAATTTCAGTTTGCTGCTATTCTTCTTCGGAGCTAGTTTCAAATTCACTAGAAATGTTAGTGCATTTATATTTAACTTCAAGCATACTCCATATATCCTTAGCAGTTATGCAAAAAGATATGTTATTAAGTTCACTATCATCCCATGCACAATATAGAATATTCATGGCTTTTGCATTTTGTTGAGCCATTTTCTTATCATGATTAGTATTTGTGTGTAGCCCATTGACTATGATACTCCATAAATCGTAGTCATGTGCTTGAATGAAAATGCGCATGCGTGTTTTTCAATGTGTGTAGTTTATACCATTAAATAGTGGAGGTCTATCAATTAATTGTCCCTCTTCTAGAAAACTATCTATTTGAGTTGTCAGGATCTTTGGCTCTTTGACGGTTAGGTCAAAGTCACAAGGCAAGAAATTATAGAGCACCTGCTCTGATACCACTTGTTGCCCAAGGTGACAACCCAAGAGGGGGGGTGAATTGGGTTTTTCTAAATTTTTGGTGCTTTAAAAGTTTTCTTGTTAAGAGTGGTGGAAGCTTTCTTAAGTTACTTGTGTGAACTTACCCTAGAGCAAGAATCAAATATAAAGCAAGAATAATACAAGAATAAGCACAACACAAACAAGACAATGTATAGTGGTTCGGTACACCTCAAGCACCTACGTCCACTCCCCAAGCCTTTCCTTGGAAATTCACTATAATCCCTCGGATTATAGTTGGATTGTTTTCCGGGCTCACAATCCAAAATCTTTACAATTTGGTTTTTCAGGATCACCAATAACCTATGTTGGTTTTGCAGGCTCACCAACAACCTACACCGTTGGTTTTATGGGCGCACCAACAAACCTATACCGTTGGTTTTACGGACGCACCAACAAACCTATACCGTTGGTTTTACGGTCTCACCAACAACCTACAATGTTGGTTTTATGGGCTTACCAACAAATCTTACAACAAGAATAAAGAACAAGAAACTAAAGCTCCTAAATGAGCAAATAAAATAATTATGAGATACAAAGAAGAGTTTAGAATATAGTTATCCCTTTGATAAGGCTCTTCTCTTCTTTGTCAAGATTGCTTCACTCTTCAAGGGTTGGTAGAGCTCTTAATGTCTCTTAGAATCTGCTCAACCACTTCCTTTTGGCTCTTTGAATGAAGCAATTGAATGAAGCTTGCTTTGCTAGAATTTTCTCTTGAATGCACTTGATGTATTTTCAAAAGCTTGCTTCCTCTAATGAATACTCCCTCTTAAATACTTCTCCAACCTCCAAAGAGTCCTTCCTAACCGTTGGATTGAAGAAACTAGCCGTTTATAGCCTTTGGGAGTCCAAAAAGCACTTCTGCACAACTAGCCGTTATGCTTCTGCCCGTGCTTGGGTCGACCCAAACTTTTCTGGGGTCGACTCAAACCACTGTTCATCAGACTTGGGTCGGCTCAAGCTTTTCTTGGGTCGGCCCTCTCAGAAAATCCAGAGACTTGCTTTCTTGACATTTCAATCTGGGGTCGACTCAACTTTTTCTGGGATCGGCTCAAGGTTGGGTCGACTCAAGGTAGGGTCGACTCAAGTTCCATTGGGGTCGACCCTCTCAGGGATTCCAGAGACTTGTTTTCTTGAGTCTTGAAGATGGGGTCGACTCAACTTTCACTTGGGTCGACCCAAGAACTATTCATCCGTCCTATAAATGCTAGAATGTGCCAGAATATTTCTAAAACGTGCCAGGGTCGACTCCTACTCTGTGCCAAGTGTTCCAAAGGCGTGCCACTTCGTTCAAAGGCATGCCAAATGTATCGGGGTCGACTCCAAACTAATTGGGGTCGACTCTAACCATATTTTTCTGCACTTTGAAAGTTAGTTATGCACATTGAAACAACAATATGATATTCCAAGCAAATTACGATGCATGGCACAATAGAGTTTCAAACTCTTAATAGAAGAAATTACCAAATTGCCCTTTTAGGTATTTTTAACGTGAAACTTTGCCAAAATGGATTCTTGAGCTTTCTACCATTCTCTATTACAAATTATATCTCGTTATCAATTCTTGAGAGTGGTTTTGACCATATATTCTTAATGTATCGTAAATGTATCGAGGGTGTGTCATTTATCAATGATGTATCGAATATTTCTTCCTTACTCACCTATGTACTGGATTAATTGAGTTAATAGCATTAGCACTTCCATATGGCCTTAATGGATTGGTAAGCATCAAAATAACACTAGGATCCTCACCATGGCTGAAGATGGTGATGAGGTTGCTGAGGACGAGCCCCAAGATTTAGAGGCCGAGGAAGAGGACGTGCCACCTCAGATTTCATTGCATGCCTACTCCGGATCGGCGACACCGAAAACGCTACGCGTGGACGGCATGATCAAAAGACGTGTGGTGCGTATCCTCATAGATACGGGCAGCACCCATAATTTCTTGGACGAGAGGCTCGTCAAACAGATCGGTCTCATAGCAGAGTCGACATTGGGCTTCAACGTGGAATTGGGTGACGGAACCACGTTGAGGGCGGAGGGCATATGCCAAGACATCACTTTGACGATCCAGGGCAGCCAATTCAAGCTCGATCTCTACTCATTGGCATTACGAGGAGCTGATTTGGTCCTTGGTACGCAGTGGCTGCAGAGTCTTGGCCCGGTTACATTCGACTTCGCCGAGATGTGGGTGACTTTCAGACGGAGCGGACGGCGAGTTAGATTGGATGGCATTCGGCCTAGCCCAAGGGCTGCACTTCAGCCCCTAGTCGGCTTGCCCAGACCCGACGCGTGCAGCTACTTGATGCAGCTCTTATCTCTGTCGACGGAGACCACAACGGAGGCAGGTATACCTACTGATTTGGCTGCTCTCTTACAGGAGTTCGCTGATTTATTTGAGGAGCCTCATGGTCTTCCACCAGAGAGGGAGCACGATCATCACATAGAGATTGTACCGGAAGCGGAACTGGCGAATGTGAGGCCTTACCGCTACCCGCACGTTCAGAAGGAGGAGATTTCAAAGATGGTATGAGAGATATTGGAGAGCGGCATCATTCAGCCCAGTAGAAGCTCATATTCATCGCCGATGCTGCTGGTACACAAGAAGGACGGGACGTGGCGATTCTGCATCGACTACCGGGTACTTAACGCGATCACCGTTAAGGACCAGTATCCGATTCCAGTCATAGAGGAGCTGTTGGATGAGCTTGCTGGTGCGGCCTACTTCAGCAAACTTGATCCCCGTGCTGGATACCACCAGATCCGTGTCAGGCCCGAAGATGTGCACAAGATGGCGTTTCAGACACACGATGGCCATTATGAGTTCCGGGTGATGCCGTTCGGCCTCACCAATGCACCAGCGACATTCCACGGGCTCATGAATGACATATTCAGACCATTACTATGACGGTATGTCCTTGTATTCTTCGATGACATACTGGTTTACAGTCGTTCATGGCAGGAGCACTAGAGCACTTGGAGGAAGTGCTAAAAATTCTGCGCAGAAATCAATTGAAGGTGAAGCGATCCAAGTGCCTATGGGCCGAACCGAAGGTCGAGTACCTAGGCCATGTCATCTCTGCTGCAGGAGTGGAGCCGGACCAAGCAAAGATACATTGCATGACTGAGTGGCCGCTGCCCAAGAACCAAAAGGAGCTGTGAGGATTTTTGGGCCTAACCGGTTATTACCGCCGGTTTGTGGAGGGATATGAAAAGATCGCCGCGCCACTGACCCTGCTGCTGCGAAAGGGCGAGTTTAGATGGACCGAGGCAACGATGGAAGCATTCGAGAAGCTCAAGGAAGCCATGACGACAGCCCCGGTTTTGGCGCTACCCGGTTTCGCCAAACCGTTTGTAGTCGAGTGCGATGCTTCCGGTGCCGGCATTGGTGCTGTTTTGATGCAGGAGGGACGGCCAATTGCTTTCATGAGCAAGGCATTGTCCCCTAGGACCCGCTCGCTGTCCACATATGAGAGGGAGATGATGACGGTCATCCATGCAGTCACAAAGTGGAGGTCGTACCTTATCGGCCGCCGATTCATCGTTCGGACTGATCAGCAGAGCCTCCCATTTTTTCTTGAGCAGCGCATACATACTCCAGCCCAACAGAGGTGGGTGTCGAAGCTTCTCGGCTACGACTATGAGATGGTGTACAAAAAGGGCGCAAAAAATCGAGTGGCGGATGCACTATCGCGCCAACCCGAGTCCGACGAGTTGGCGGCTTTGACTACGCCGGTTTTTCCTTTTATTTCAGACTTGAGGACCGCCACATGCCGGGATTCGGACCTAGTACAGATCCAGAGGGAGTTGGCAGCAGACCAGGCCACATGGGAGTTTGAGACTGAGATACTTGATCGTTTTTCTGACTTCCGACCTTGAGGACAAGGTTAAGGGAAGCGTGGTGAAGTGATGCTATTGGATCCATTAGACCGCCTCGGTCTGAATCATTTGGTTATTTTTGCTTTTGAGTCCTTGATGTTAATTTTATTTCAGCATAGCCTTGCTCGGGCTAGCCGACTTGGCCTTTATTAGAGTTGCTTTGGGTTTAGTTGTTTCTTGAATTCAATTAGATCAAGTCAAGTTAAGAGGCCAGGTAGCCACCTATAAATAGATGTGGTGAGCACCTATTTCGGGATACAAAAATTAATTGAAAGGCTTTTGCCCTAGCTCTCTTCCCTGCTCTCCTCTCTTCTTGCGACGCCTTCCCCCTCTCCCTAGGCCGTCGTCCAAGGCCGCCACCCCCTCCTTCGTCCGGCTGCACCACCTCTGTCCCGAGAGGCCAGCCACCTTCTCCCTCTTCTTCCTCTCCTCCTTGATCCCTACCAGCCTCTACAAACAACTCCATCCCGTCGGATTATCAACCCGTCCTTCCCTGCGCAGTTGTCAGTCTGAGGCTGATATTTTGAGATCCCGACATCCTCTCTAGACCCACGACCTACCGCTGGAAAGCTAACGCGGAGACCTACAATATATCCAAAATTGAGATCAATCTGATGGATAGATCTTCAGGAATCATGTCCGCAATCAGGTCGGAACCATCCTTCCAGAAATCAAGAAGAGTCAAGAATCTTGGGATATGGATCAAATTCTATCGGATCGCATCAGTTTTGTGCACCCCGGTTCATAAATTGCGATGTGGGCAGGTGATTGGTATGTCTGGGTTGTTGGCATAGAGGTTAGAATCCTTGTACACCCGCTTGCATGATTATAGATATTTTATACATATACGTATGATATGCTAATAATCAAAATAAATAAGATGCAAGAATTTTTTTTATAATGGCTTATATATTAAACCATATTTTGATCATGTTTATTTATGATTGATAGTATGATGGATGCATTTATGAGTATAACTTACACTTACATAATTAGACTAATGGATGTGATGCTCTAGACTAACCATGTTATATTGATTGCCCTATCATAGGTAAGAAATGTGACACTTATTATTGCTCTATCATAGGCTAGAAATGTGACACTTATTGATTACCCATTACGGACAGAAAATGTGACCGAAGTTAGTCAAAAGTTGGAAATAAAAAGAATTAATGTATGAATGTGAACTTGATTGAATGAACAAGAACTCTGAGCTGATCTCGTTATTATCGATTCTCTCATCATAGGCTAGAAATATGATACTATCGATTGCTCTATCACGGGCGAAAAACATGACACCTATTGATTACCCCATTATGGACAAAAAATATGGCCGAGATTTAGCCCAAAATCATAAAGATAATTGATCTTGGATCCGAATCAAGGTAAAAAGAAATAGAATGACAAGTTGTTTGAAAATGCTATTAAAGATTTATGAGATATCGTATGTGATGGGGGGCAAAATAGATCATCCTATTTTTCGGCATAAGTCACCCAATTATGGCCAGGCCGAGCTCAGAAGGCCCATCTCAGAAGGCCGAGCCTAGAAGGCCAAGCTAAGAAGGCCGAGCCCAGGAGGCCGAGCTTAGGAGACCAACTTCAGAAGGTCGAGCTCAGGAGGCCAACTCCAGGAGGCCGACCTCAGAAGGCCGACCTCGTCGTCCACATTCTGCAGCCATGCCCTGTAGCAGCCTCCCCGCACCATGCTTTGCTTGCTGGCCACGCCACGACATATTAACCAGGGACCATACCCTACTGTTGGAAATTGTATCCTAAGAGTCAATCGTCAGTATGTTGATGATTGAATTTTGTAAATAAATTGACAAATTAATAAAGTGTTATTTGGCATTATTCATCATTTCATTATACATTTTCAAATGAACTCTTATATGATGAAGTCCTTAGGACTTATTTTATAATAAAGAAGGATTTATCTTGAAGTCCTTAAAACTGTTCATGATCAAATGATATGCTGTTACTAGGATGACAGCATTATCGAGATTAGATCGTTGTATGACATATACGTTGGTTGTCCTCTTAACCAAGGAGTGTGGAGATACTGATATGTCACACAGGTGAAGTGTAGGGGTACATTTCACTGAATGTGACTAATTTCGGAATGCTCTACTGTCGAGAGATATTCCGAATGAATATGGGTATATATGTCCCTCCAACCTGAGATCACCATGGTGACCAGCAAGCAACTCACTGTACTTTAGTATCAGACTATCTGAGTTTCTAATTCAGGGACGAAAGGTTACCGGGTGCAGCCAAGTACTTGCAAAATCAGTGCGTGAGTCAAGATGGAATTGACCCCTCCTGAAAACAGGAGATAATGCTTTGTGTTTAATTTAGCAAAACCTTGGCCAGGATAATCCTTATGAGGAGTCACAGGATTTCTAAAGTTGATCACATAGAGGATGTACTTATTACAGAGTTGACAGAGTTAATCACCTAATTGCAGTTAAAAGAATTTTCAAATAACTAATAGGAACAAAAGATATAGGGTTGTGGTACTCTAAAGAATCAAGCATAGACTTAATAGGGTATACTAATTCTGACTTTGCTGGTTGTAAACTTGATAGAAAAAGCACCAGCGGATTATGTCAATTCTTAGGAGAAACATAATTTCATGGTTTAGCAAGAAACAAAACTCGGTTGCATTATCTACGGCGGAAGCCGAATATGTTGCTGCTAGAAGTTGTTGTACACAAATTCTTTGGATTAAACAACAATTGGAAGATTATGGCATTAAACAAGATAAGATTTCCATAAACTGTGATAATACAAGTGCCATAAATCTAACTAAAAATCCAATTCAGCACTCAAGAACTAAACACATTGAGATAAGACATCACTTCATAAGAGATCATGTGTTAAATGGTGATGTGATGCTTGAATTTGTTTGTACTGATGATCAACTTGCTGATATCTTCACAAAATTCTTGAGTGAAGATCGATTTTGTACTCTTAGAAGAGGGTTAGGAGTGATTGATCCATTTCTTTGATTCTTTCATTGATTTTGATCATTAATTTACGTTTGATATAGTATTCCACATCTATGATTATCAAATCATTTTTTAAGCTCTAAAGATTACCATATCTCTCTTTTGGCAGATATTAACTGAGAATTTGGTTATGTGCCAGAGTTCGAGTCGACTCGGATAATTCTGAGAGTCGACTCATGGGCGAGTCGACTCGCAAATTTTCAAGAGTCGACTCGAGGTCGGAAATCCGTCTTTTAACCCTAAACAAAATGATTTTTTCCAAATCATTCTTTTCGGCCACCACTGTTCCAAAACCCTCGAGTCGTCTCCCCCGATCGTCTCCGCCTCCTCTCTTCATTTTTCCTCCGATTTTCCTCCCTTTTCACGTCTTTCCATCCTTGGGTAGGTCAAAATGCCTAGAAAAATTGCTGTACCTCGCCGGAAGAGACCTCTCGCAGCAAACGGCGTCGAGAGACGATCCAAGGCGCGGAATGAACCCGTGAGGTCACCTCCTCCGGTTCCCTCTCCACCTCGGTCGGTTCCCTCGCATTCGTGCGCCGGGAGGGTTGAGAAGAGAGGAAAGTCGATTTTGACTTCCTCTCTCGTGAAGGGTTCACCTTAGGGCACATCTTAGGGCCCAAAGTCTAGAGTATTTTTGTTCCCTTGAACTTCCCACATACCCAAGGTTAGTCCGAAAGTTCTATGGCACCGTCACACGGGGTGGCGGCGGTATCCAAGGGAGGGTAAACAATGTCCCCATTTCCATCTTGGAGGACCTCATTGAACGAGTCCTCCACCTCTCTCATAAGGGTATAGCTCCCACTCACCCTACTAATAGGACTGAGGCCCTTACGGTCATCCTAGGGAGAGCACCCTAGTCCCCCATTGAGGAGGCTTTCGCAAATTAGCTCTCCGCTAAGATGCGCCTCCTACTGATTATCATCTCTCGCACCCTCTTTCCTAAAATGGGTAAGTTTGACTTTATTTCCGAGAGAGATCTAGCTATCATGTTCAACATCCTACATGACGTCCCTCTCAACTTTTCTAAACTTATTTACAGTTATATTTGTGAACCTTTAGATAAACCTAGACTGAGTCTTCCCTATGGTATGCTCTTCACCTTGATCCTTAGGGAGTTAGAGGTTCCTATCCCCAAGGGAGAACCCTCTCATACACTTAGATACACTGACCATATGGGCGAGAGGACTCTCCACCGAATGGGATTCCATAAGGTGGAGGGTACCTAGGTAAGGAAAACTTCTTCTACCATACCATCTGACCCCACTGCTTGTCACTCTCCCATTTCTGAACCTGAACCAGATATCTCTGCAGATCCCTCCACCTTCCCATCCACTGCTAGCCCTTCATCCACTGCTGGTCCATCATCCACTATGCCACCACCTCAGCAGCCCCTTGAGGTTAGGATTAGTAGTGAGCAGTTCAAAGAATTGAGGGATGACATTTTGAGAGAATTAAGGAGTACTACAAGCACACCCTCTACTGATCTGACCCCCTCCACTGCAGTTGTTTCTATGATGATTGCTGAAGTGAAGGAGGAGTTATCTAATCTGAAAAGTCTTATTCAGGGTCAATACATGAGATGCTCAGACATTCAGGAAGCTACAAAGTAGATGCAAGACTCAGTCAGATCCGAGCTGTTGAGCCTAAATTCAGGAGCTGAAAGGGTAGCAAACGCTATCATAAACAAGCTTGATACAATCACTGACAGCGTAACCCAACTGACCCAAACCCAAGCTAGGACTACTTCAGAAATTATTGTGCAACTGGGGAACATCTCTGAGGGAGTTCATCTACTTATGGAGTGTCAGCGCAGAAATATTGGAGCTTCATCTTCTTCCTCGAGACGTCCACCTTCCTAGACTTGTATTTTTCTTGAAAATCATATGAAGTCCTTTTGGACTTTCAATCATTGTACTCAATTGTGTAATACTTGCAATGAATTAAAAAGTCTTTTTCTCAGAACTTGTGTATTGTGTATTCTTTCTGTGCTTTGAGTACTATGTACTTCTTTGTCTCATCTTGTATGTTTTTGACTCTTTGATACTTCACCTTTTTGCTATGATGACAAAAAGAGGGAGAACATATGATATATTGTAAATAAAGGGAATCACTAAACAAGAAAATCTTTAAGCAAAATGTGATTTGTTCTTAGTGGATTCGATACTTCGAGGCTCATTATCTCTCTGTTGGGCTCCTCAAGAAGTAATCTCCAGAATCTATTCAAGGAATATTCGGAGATTAGTTGAATCATATTCAAAACAAATCGTCAGATTTTTCCTTCTCTAATTAAAAGAAATTTTAAAAAAAAACTTGAACAAAGTTCAAACAAAATAGAATGCAAATATTGAGGAGGAGAATCTGAAATTCTAAGAAAGCAAATTCATTAAAGACATATAAGCCAAACAATTGATTGCATGATTTGAAGGCTTATATAATTCTAAATGAAAGGGGAAGCTTTAATTTCAAAGTATACTGACTCATACCTTTCACTTTTGGATACACTAAATGACTAGACATTTAAATTCATTTCGGAACTTTACTACAATTCACTGCTTGATTGAGCAATTCACTTTACAAATACTCAATGTTTTGTCATCATCAAAAAAGGGAAGATTGTGGAGTGATTGAGTAAACCCCTATTTGATTTTGATGAGCTCAAAGCATTTGAGTATATGTATTTTATGTTGTACTAATGAATTCAATCTAGTATTTCAGGCAAATATGTGTGAATTTCTAGTTAAGTGCCTTGAGCTCTGGTTCAAAGTAATTTGGATAAGTATTGGACTCAATTTGAACCAAAGTCTGCATCCCAAGTCGACTCCGGAAGATTACGAGTCGACTCCGAGTGGTTTAAAGATTCTTGCACAAGCTCGAGTCGACTCCGACTGAGAACAAACAGAAAGACAAAAAGAAGAGTTTCAGACCCTGTCAGCGAGTCGACTCCAAAAGGTTTCGAGTCGACTCCGATACTTGCCGAGCCGACTTCCGACAGTTCCGAGTCGACTCCAAAGGGTAACAGACAGAAAGACAGAACGATGGATTTTAAACCCTGTTACCGAGTCGACTCCAGAAGGTTACGAGTCGATTCCGACATTTGGCGAGTCGATTCTGACGTTTTGCGAGTCGATTCCGAGTTACGTCCGAGTCGACATCCAAAGGAAAGCAGTCTGAAAGGTAGAGAACCAATATCGGAACCCTGTGAACGAGTCGACTCCAAGAGTTCCAGAGTCAACCCCCAAATCAGCCGAGTCGACTCCAACAAAGCACGAGTCGACTCCGAGGCAGATCAGTTCAATAGACAGAGAATCGATTTTTTGGACTCTGAGAACGAGTCGTCTCCTGAAGATCTCGAGTCGCCTCTCAAGATAGCCGAGTCGACTCCAAGAAAATCCGAGTCGACTCGAGGAAGAAAAACAGAAAGATGGATTTCTGCAATCCTAAGAACGAGCCGACTCCTAAGTGCTCGAGTCATCTCCAGATGTTGGCGAGTCGACTCGAGGTTTGGTCCGAGTCGACTCCAGGACGGGACAAGCACTTTAATTCAAATCCTGAACAACGGGCGAGTCATCTCCAGTAAAGCATGAGTCGACTCCAGCAACAGCCGAGTCGACTCCAGATCGCACGAGTCGACTCCAGATCGCACGAGTCGACTCCAGCAACAGCCGAGTCGACTCCAGCAACAGCCGAGTCGACTCCAGATCGCACGAGTCGACTCCAGATCGCACGAGTCGACTCCAGACGGGACAGAACGGCTCCAAATCACTCTCTAATAGCTAGTTTTCGAATGGAACCACTTAAATAGCCAGAGTGAACAGTAGTAGACAACAAGAGAGCTATTCTATCTGAGCATTAAAGCATTTCAACTACCAAGAGCTTCTTAAGAGTAAATACAAGCAAAAGAAGGAAGAGGGGCATTCAACTCAATCCAAGAAGTACTTTCTTCGCATTCAAGGCTCTACTACTGTCCTCCAATCTTCAGTGCTTTCAAGAGGAGACCCAAAAATCGAGAAGCTCCTACTTTCCAATCTAAAATCTGTTTGAGGGCTTCTAACTTTACTTTGCTTATATTATTCTCACATCTGCTTTTTAGAAGCTTTCTTTGTGAACTCCCAAACTTTGTTTTTCTTACTTGATTCAATCAGGGGATTGAATCAAGGGTTGTAAGGTTTGTTGGTGAGCTAAAGATAAAACCAACAGTGTAAGGTTGTGGTTGGTAAATCGGAAAAAACCAACTGGGTTTGATTGTGAACCTGGAAAAACAATCGGATGGTTCTAGTTGGTGAGCCTGTGAAAACCGACCGAGTTCGTTGTGATCTCGTGAAAACAATAAGTTGGGTTGTGAGCTTGTAAAACAACCGGCTGTAATCCTAGGGATCATAGTGAACACTCAAGTGCGGCTTAGGGAGTGGACGTAGGGGCAAGAGTTGGCTCTGAACCACTATAAACTTTTCTGTGTTTGTATTGGTTGTTGTTTCTTTCTCTCTCTTCACTCACTGCATCTAGTAAACTAACTAATTTGCTTGCAATAGATTTAGTTAATTACTCATTATAGTTTTAATTGGTCAAGATTTAATTAAAATCCAATTCACCCCCCCTCTTGGGTTGTCTCCTTGGGCAACACTATGCAACGCTCCATCTACATTTCAAACCGCCATGAATGAGGTATTCCGATCGCACCTAAGCAAGTTTTTTATTGTTTTCTTCGATGACATTTTTGTTTATTCCAAATCCATGGATGAACACATGCAACACTTGGATCTTGTTTTATGCATCTTGGAAGAGTACAACTTTTACATCAAAACTTTCAAGTGCGCCTTTGTTCAAGAGGAGCTTGAGTATCTTGGGCATATTGAATCCGATGATGGTGTGCGCGTCAACTCGCACAAGATTGAGGCCATGACTGATTGGCCATTGCCCAAAGATGTCTCGGCCTTAAGAGGATTCCTAGGGCTCACTGGCTACTATAGGCAGTTTGTGAGGGACTACAGTCTCATTGCAAAGCTGCTCACTTCTATGCTAAAGAAAGATGGGTTTGAATAGACAGATGTAGCCCGACAAGCCTTTGAAGACTTAGAAAGGGCCATGACTCAAACCTCGGTGCTTGCCCTACCCAATTTCAGCAAACCTTTCCAAGTCTTCACAGATGCAAGTAATGAAGGGATAGGAGCGGTCCTAGCACAAGAAAGACAACCCTTGGCTTACATATCCAAAGCCTTAGGGCCACAAAAGAAAGCTTGGAGCACATATGCATGAGAAATTGCTCGCCGTGGTGCATGTGGTTAAAGTTTGGAGACCTTATTTACTTGGAAGGTGCTTCACCATAGTGACCGACCAATAAGCACTACAGCATCTACTCCAACAAAAGATTGTGACTCCGGAGCAACAAAAATTCCTGGTAGAACTTTTTGGCTTTGAATATGATATTGTCTATCAACTAGGACAAGAAAACAAGGTGGCGGATGCTTTATCTAGAAAGGAGGGAAGCTCGGTTCTCGATGTCACCCTTGAGGATAAGGGTCTTCTGCAAGAGGGGGGGAATGATGAGACCTTCAGCCCGTCGAGCCAAATCCATGCAGGTTCAGCCGAGACCAAGCTTGGCCAAGGCCAAGGCTTGGGCCAAATACATTGCATGGAGGCTTGCCCAGCCCTCGACCAACTAAGTCAGAAGGAAGCTCTCGGGCTAAGCCTATCCACATCAGACCACAACAGGCTAAGCCCGACCTCATTAATACACGCCTAGCTAAACCCAATCAAAGGGGCCACACACCAGCAAGTACAAAGGATCCATGTGCGCCCAAGTGGCACGTCACCTAGCTCTCTGCAAACCCATGCCCAGCAGAAGACTAAGTCAATAGCAAGCCAAGCCAAGTCGTAATCATGCAAAGGTCACAAGCATGGGGGCATAAAGGAAAAGCCCCCCCATTCCAGGAATGCAAATATCAGCAATCCGTGGAGGAGTCCTAGGACTCTTCCATGGCCATCCAATCTAGGTGAGCAAGGGCCCAGATTCAATAGGCCGAAGATCAATGCACCATGTGCGCGTGCCACATCATCCATCCATGCACATGGGAGAATTCAAACAAGGAAGGAAATCAAGGGACAACTAAGGAGCTACAAGGGCTGCCAAAAGAAGACTCCATCAGCGCCAAACAAATCAGCAATCCGCGTGAAGGAGGACACATGTCACGGCCTAAGAAAATCACATTCACATCCTGAGAGCATTTTTTTCCTTTGCATTTTCAGCATGTGACTCGCATGGAAGAAGTTTGAATTTGAATTTGAATTTCTCCTCATGCGACTTATTAGGAACTTATTTCATGCTCACCTTCTTCATTTGATTTTTAGCATATGACCCATATGGGAGAAGTTTGAATTTGAATTTGAATTTCTTCCCCATGCGGCTGATTAGAAACTAATTTCATTATCTCACCAATAAGCCATGTATGGCACATGAGTCTTAGGTCTATAAAAGAGGATCTTAGGCCTTTTGTGAGGCAATCTTAAATCAAACGTCATTTAGCTCTTTTGAGTTGCAAGTCCCTTAGGGAGTCGGCCGCAAGGCTTGGGCTAGAGTAGGATAAATCAATCCTTTCTAAATTGTAAATGCTAGATGATCCCTTTCCGACTTTACTAACATCTTTTTCTTTCATTGTTAGATGTATGGCCAAGAAGTTAATCGAGCTGACACATAATTTTTTTTGAGACATAGTTTTGTACTTGACTTTATTATTATTGAATAATAAATAGGCATCTTTATCATTCATATTGTGTATATGTCTATGAATCATCCAAAAAATTAATAAGATGATGATACATATCTCAAAAGTTGAGAATTTGAGCCATGTGTCATTGGTGATTAATTCCTAAATGTTCTTGATCGATGGATCATCACGAGGATGGTGATTGATCCAATGAGATTAGTGCACAGATTGCTTTTCTTTTGGATGGACGAGTCTCGAGTCCACAGTGTAGGAAAACTGGAGTAATACTGCAGGTGCTTGTTAGAGAACAAGGATACCGAGCATGACCAAAGTAAGAAGTCACTTGGATATCTATCTACTCGTTAGTGACTTACTTGATGTGCAGTACTGTATGACTGGTCCTTTGACCTGCGGTGGTTCGGCTATTTACAGTGAGGTTGCTGTAGTTTGACTGTACATATACATGGTCTATAGCCATATAGGTCCTTATGGTGCAAATTGGCTGCAGTAGGTTCACTATAGAAGTAGGGTATGCACCTACATGAAATCTATAGAGTTTGGTAGATAAGGAGGGAATGAGTTCGTAAGACCTTAGATAGGATAGTATGTAAAGTGAAAAAGGAGTTTTTCACTCTCAAACTAAAGTCGAATAAATTTTGACATATGATAGACGATGGGCTTTGACGAGTTATCTATGACCTCCGTCTTGTAGGAATCTACGATAGAAGGATCGTATCATACGATAATTGTACCTAAAGGTTCATTCATTCCATTCGGCTGGGTAGCCATTACATGCTGCTAGGTGTCAATGGTGGATGGTGAGACTCACAGGGATTATCTTGATGGTCAATGATCTTTGGTAAGATGAGTTGGAATTGTTCCAACCCATTGAAAGGAGTTTTCAATGATGTTGTGATAGAGATCACAATATATCTCACTACCAGACAGAATAGAACCTATAGGGTCACACACATTAGAGGTATTGATTGATCCGATGGTTGGATTATGATTTGTAATCATAATAGTTCATAATTATCAATTTGATTGATAATTGGTTTAACCCACTAAGAATTAGTAAGTTGAAGAAGGAATAATTGTAATTAGATTGCAATTTGATTGAATCAATTGGACTTAATTAATTGGGCTTGATCTTATTAGATAAGGTTCAAGAGGTCTACTTGGAGTAGGACTCCTAAAGTCCTAATTAGATTAGAATTTCAAATTATTAGAGTCCTACTTAGAGTAGGATTCCTAAAGTCCTAATTGGATTAGGACTAAAATTATATGAGTCCTAATTGGAGAGTCTGTATTAATTTTGATTTAATAGATAAAGATGACTCCTAATTAGATTAAAAGGAAAAGAAAAAAGGGGGCCAGCCCCCCTTGGTTCTTTTCTTTGGTGATTGGCGGCCTCCTCTCCTCTCCTTTCTTCCACCGTAAAAAGAAAAGGCAGCAAGTGTTTCTCCTTTTCTTCTTCCCTCTCCTCTTCTTCTTCCTTAAGAGGGAGCAATCAAAATGTTGGTAGCTAAAAGAAAGAGAGATTCAGCCATCAAAAGCTATCTCTGTAAGGGAGCTAGCACTCTAGGGAGATTCAAAAGTTTGGATTGGTCCTCTTCTTCGTGTGGATACTCGTAGAGGCCGGAGATATGTGTGGCTTCAAGCGAGCCTTTCAGTATTACCACGATCATCAGATTGCGGTGAACATCTACCTACACAAGGTAAAGATCTGATCTTTCTTATCTAAACTAATTAATCCTAATTTAACGGATCCGTGCATACTTCTTCCGCTGCGGATTTAATTTTCTGCAGCATGCACGGTTTTCCAACAGTGGTATCAGAGCCATGGTTGCATAGATTAAGATTAGAATTAATGGTTAAAGGTATGTTAGATCTGAAAATTTAAAGATTATGTTTGCTGGATTTTTCTGCATGCAGAATTTTCAGGTTGCTGATTTTTCTACATGCTGATTTTTATGTATATAAATTAATGATTCTATTGCTATGTTAATGTGATTGCAAGTAATTAGAATCATGTCTTGCATGATCAGCAACTCATATGATGACATAATCAGTTAAATATTCAGATCTGTAATTTTATTCATGCATGAGATGCATGTGGTGATGATCATAGATGGATCTTTTTTGTGCAGAAAATATTCTGCAATATTCTATGATGTTATGTGATGACATGTAATTTAGAAATTCAGATGCCTGCATGCATCTTATATTGTTTTAATTAGCATAGTTTTCGGGGATGTAATCTGTGATGTGTTTGCACGTCAATGGTTGATCGATGCATACCTCTATAAGCACGAATTGTGCGGATCGAGATCGAGAGTTGATTGAAGATGGATCAAGAAGTTGATCACGATTGGATCAAAGGTGCTCAAGATCGAATCAAGAGTTGAAGACGATCTAACCAATTGACGTGCATGTGCTTGTACTATGACCCTCATCCTGAAACCATGATCATCACCAGTTATTTTTGTTTATGTTTTAAGGGCAGATTATTATTTGCATGAAATGTAAATAATTAAAACGATGAAAGAGACCTAAATTAAATCTTCTCGAATAAATATTAAGTCCAGCGGTCTTCAACTGTAGTAGAGCAGCTAACATCTTTTCGATGTTAACTCGTCTCAGCTGCTTACAATGGTTAATTGCATCGGGGGGGGGGGGGGGGACCTCTCTATTAGCATGAGATGTTGCGGGGTAAAGATAAGGTTGGGCCCAATAACTATTAGGTGAAGGTGTTTCTCTACCTGAGGAATGTGAGAGATTCGAGAAAATAGTGAGAGATGTATTTGTTTTAAAAGATCCTAAAATAAATTAAGATCAAGTATAAAATCTAACTAGAATTTACTCTCTACAGATCATTATGTCCGCTTTTAACCCTTTGATCCGAATTCTTGAGACCAACCGTCTAACTAGAACCAATTATAAGGACTGGCTAAGAAACTTGAAAATTATTTTGAGTTGCGAAAAAATAGTCTATGTACTCGACAATGATATATCCTCCCCACGTTACTAGCACGTCCGACCACTGATCAGCGTGCTACACATGATAAGTGAACGGATGATGCCATTTGGGTTAGGTGCTACATCATGGCACCTAGTCCAATGAACTTCAATGCCAGCATAAGAACATGAAAACAGCTTGGGACATATTGGCTAACTTGCAAGAGTTGTATGGCGAGCAAAGTCGAGAGCACATTTTGAAGTATCCAAGAGGCTCTTCAAGATAAAGATGCGCAAGGAGCAGTCTGTCCATGATCACTGTTTGACTATGATCAAGGATCTAGAGGAGCTTGAGAAGCTCAGCATGACCATGCATAAGGAATTGCAAGTAGATTTGATCCTGTAATCCCTTCCAAATTCATTTGGGCAGTTTATAGTAAACAACCATATGAATAAGATTGAATGAAACAAGTTTGAGTTGTTAAATATGTTGGTAACTGCTGAAAGGGCCTTGAAAGGTTCAAGGGGCACTATTCTCACTACTGAGTTAGCTTCTACTTTCAAGAGAAAGTCTGCTTGGAAGAAGAAGTCTGCGAAGAAGCAGAAAAAAGAGAAAAAGCCAAAGAAGGAAGTTTAAAAGAAAAAGGCTGATGATAAAGAAAAATGTTTCCACTGCAACGCCGATGGCCATTGGAAGAGAAACTGTCCTTCATATCTCGAGAGTCTGAAGAACAAAAGGGCAGACACACCTTCGAAAGGTATGTTAGACTTGCTTGTTATTGAAACTAATCTAACGGTTTCTTCTACTTCCAATTGGGTTATAGATTTTGGTTCTAGTGCTCACTTATGCACTACTATGCAGGGTCTAAAAAAAATAGAAGGATAGCGGAAGGTGCAGTAATCCTTCGGGTTGGCAATGGAGCAAAAGTTGTTGCTGTGGCTGTGAGCACCTATCCTCTGCGACTACCGTCTGGATTTAGTTTGATACTTAGAGACTGTTATTATGTACCTGCTGCTAGCAGAAATTTGATTTTTGTTTCATGTTTAGTACAGGATGATCATGTTTTTGCATTCGACAAAGGCTGCTATTCCATTTATTTTAGAAATAAATTAGTTGCAAGTGGTTTTATAATTGACGGTCTCTATCACTTACATATGGATGTATCTGTGAATGTATCTGAGCAAGTAGTGAGTGTCATAGGATCCAAAAGATCTAGATATAAGATAAACTAGAAGTATTTGTGGCACCTCAGACTTGGCCATATTGGAGAGGACGGAATAAATAAATTGGAGAAAGATGGACTTCTTGGCTCATTGACTTTCGAGTAATATCCAATTTGTGAATTCTGCCTTCAAAGAAAAATGGCCAGATTACCTTTTGTAGGACATGGGGAGAGGACCACTGAGATACTTTCTCTGGTACACACTGATGTGTGTGGCCTATTCGATGTACAAATCAGGAGTCGTTATTCATACTTCATAACCTTTATCGATGATTTTCATGATTTGGGTATGTGTATCTTATGAGACACAAATCTGAAGCTTTTGAAAAGTTCAAAGAGTTCAGAAATGAAGTAGAAGAACAAACTGAAAAATCTCTTAAGGCTCTTCGATCAAATCGAGAAGGAGAATACCTAAGTGGAGAATTTCGAAACTATCTCAAGGAGAATGGCATAGTCTCAAAATGGACGCCTCTTGGTACACCTCAACTCAACGGAGTATCGGAGAGAAGAAATTGGACTCTATTGGATATGGTCTGGTCCATGATGAGCTTCACTGATTTATCCTTGTTTCTTTGGAGAGATGCCTTACTTTTTGCAATTTATTTATTAAATAGAGTTCTCTCTAAATCCGTTTCTACCACACTATATGAGATATGGCATGGTAAAAAGTCGAGTCTTGGTTATCTCAAGATTTGGAAATGTTCGGCCCACGTCAAGAGACTACATGCGGATAAGTTAGAGGCTAGGACCATGAGTGCTCGTTTTATAGGATATCCTAAAGAGTTATTAGGATACAATTTTTACGTTCTAGAGGATCACAATCTTTTTGTGAGTTGACATGCTATCTTCTTGAAAAAATAGTTTATCCATGATAAAGGCAGTGAGAGAAAAATTAAACTTGAAGAGAAAGTCTCTAAAAAGCAATGAGTTATGGAACCTACGGAACCTATTCATACTAAGCCAGTACATATAGTACCTCCTCCACGTCGTAGATCAAGTAGGATCTCCCATTCTCTTGAAAGATACTTATGTATGCTTACAGAGGATGCCGAGAAAATGTTCCTCATGGGAGATAGCGAACATATACTGGATCCCAATACCTACAACGAGGTAATGTTGGACATCGATTCCGAGAAATGAATAGAAGCTATGAAATCAGAGATAGACTCCATGCATTCCAACCAAGTCTAGACCTTAGTAGATCCACCAAAAGGTATAGTACCTATTGGTTGTAAATGGATCTATAAAATAAAGATAGGTTCGGATGGAAATGTAGAGACTTGTAAGGCAAGGCTAGTGGCAAAAGGGTATAGTCAACGCAAAGATATTGACTATCAGGAGATCTTTTCACATGTGGCCATGCTGAAGTCCATCCGAATATTGCTTACTATTGCAGCATATCATGATTATGAGATTTGGCAGATGGATATGAAAACTGCTTTTCTAAATGAATATCTTGAGTAAGATATCTATATGGAGCAGTCTTTGGGTTTTACTTCCAATGATTGAGATCTCAAGGTCTGCAATCTGCAGAAGTTCATTTATGGATTAAAGCAAGCATCTCGAAGTTGAAACACTCGTTTCAATGATGCGATCAAATCATTTGATTTCATCAAGAACGAAGAGGAGCCATGTGTTCATAAGAAAGTTAGTAGGAGTGCTATCATATTTCTTGTATTGAACGTGGATGACACCCTCCTAATTGAAAATGATATTCTCATACTAACTTTAGTCAAGGTCTGGTTATCTAAAGAATTTTCCATAAAAAACCTTGGGGAAGCATCCTATAATTTGGGGATTAAGGTCTATAGAGATAAATCTAAGAGGATGCTTGGCCTATCACAGAAAATGTACATAGAGAATGTGCTAAAAAGCTTCAGCATAGAAAACTCTAAAAGGGGTTTTCTACCCCTTAGGCATGATATACATCGCTCCAAAAAGATGTGCCTCAACAGATCTGAAGAGATTCAATGCATGAGCAAGATCCCTTATGCTTCGGCCATAGGAAGCCTCATATATGTCATGCTATGTACACGACCTGATATAGCCCTTGCTGTGAGTGTCACGAACAGATATCAGTCGAATCCAGGCTAGGAGCATTGGATAGCTGTGAAGAACATTCTTAAGTACTTAAGAAGAACTAAGGATATGTTCTTGGTCTTTAGAGAAGGATCAGAGTTAAAGGTAGAAGGATACACAGATTCAGACTTCATAACTGATATTGATGATAGAAAGTCTATATCAGGATATGGGTTCTTGTGCAATGATAGTTCGGTAAATTGGAAGAGTTCCAAACAACCGATCATTGCTGATTCTACAATGGAAGCTGAGTATATCGCCGTCTCTGAAGCTACAAAGGAAGCCTTCCGGTGCAAGAAGTTTATTACAGAGTTAAATGCAATGTCATCAGATGCCATAACACTCTACTGTGATAACAATGGCGCCATAGCTTTTGGTAAAAAGTCTAGGTCCCGTCAGAAGTCCAAGCACATAGAGCAGCGCTTTCACCTCACACGCGAATACCTCGAGAAAAAATATGTCGAGGTGCAGAGAGTAGACTCCACGGACAATGTGGCGGACCCATTCACTAAGCAGCATAGCCAGCAAAAGATTAAAGCCCACCTTGAGAAGATGGGCTTAGATATATGGCTGATTGGCTTTAGTGCAAGTAGGAGATTGTTAGATATATGCCCTAGAAGCCAATCTGGCTGACACATTACTTATTCTGAAACATAGATTTGTACTTGACTTTATTATTATTAAATAATAATGGGCATCATTTTCATTCATATTATGTATGTGTCTATGAATTGTCCAAGAAATTAATAAGATGATACATATTCTCAAAAGTTGAGAATTTGAGCCATGTGTCATTGGTGATTAATTCTTGAATGCTCCTGATCGATGGATCATCACGAAGACGGTGATTGATCCGATGAGATTAGTGCATGGATCGCTTTTCTTTTGGATGGACGAGTCTCGAGTCCAAAGTATAGGGACACTGGAGTGATAGTGCGGGTGTTTGTTAGAGAACAAGAGTACCGAGCGTGATCAAAACAAAAAGTCACTTGGATGTCATCCACTCGTCAGTGACTTACTTGATATTGCAGTAGTATAAATGGTCCTTTGACCTGCGGTGCTTCGGCTATTCACAGTGAGATTGCTGTAGTTTGACTGCACATATACATGGTCTCTACCCATATGGGTCCTTGTGGTGCAGATTGGCTGCAGTAGGTTCACTATAGGAGTAGGTTGTGCACCTACATGGAATCTATCGACCTTGGTAGATAAAGAGTGGTCCTATGTGATTTATGAGACTGAATTCGTAAGACCTTAGCCATAGCAATATGTAAAGTAGGAAAGAAATTTTTCACTCTCGAACTAAAGTCGAATAAATCTTAATATATGACAGACGATGGGGTTTGACGAGTGATTCATAACCTCCGTCTTGTAGGAATCCATGATAGAAGAACTGTATCATACGATTACTGTACCTAGAGGTTCATTCATTCCATTCTGCTGGGTTGCTACTACATGCTACTAGGTGTCACTAGTGGATGGTGAGACTCATACGGATTATCTTGATGGTCAATGATCCTTAGTGAAATGAGTTAAAATTATTCCAACTCACAATATATCTCACTACCAGACAGAATAGAACCTATGGGGTCACACACATTAGAGGTATTGACCGATCCGACGGTTGAATTGTATTTTGGAATCATAATAGATTATGATTATCAATTTGATTGATAATTGGTTTAACCCACTAAGAGTTAGTGAGTTGAAGAAGGAATAATTACAATTGGATTGCAATTTGATTGAATCAATTGGACTTAATTAATTTGGCTTGATCTTATTAGATAAAGTTCAAGAGTCCTACTTGGAGTAGGACTCCTAGAGTTCTAATTAGATTAAGACTGCAAATTATTAGAGTCCTACTTAGAGTAGGATTTCTAAAGTTCTAATTTGATTAGGACTAAAATCATATGAGTCCTAATTGAATTAGGACTCTCAGAGTCCTAATTGATTTGATCTTATGGATAAGGATTGAGAGTCCTCATTGGATAAGGACTAATTGGGTTCACCTAATCCTCCTTAGAGGAGGATTTCAACACCCATGAAAGGAGGGCCTGCGCCCCACTTAATTTGATTAAGTGGGGCGTGCATGAATGAAAGGAAAGAGAGAGGGGCATGCGTCCCTCCTTAGGTGGCTAGGGCGTGGAGCTCCTCCTAATTTTTAGGAGGCTCCACACCTTGTGCTTTTCCTTGGCTCTTTTCTGTTGCCCAGATAGACAACCCAAGAGGGGGGGTGAATTGGGTTTTAAAATAATTATTACAATTAAAATGTTTGTGGATAACTAATTAATACTTTTTGCAAGTTGATTAATTAGATGCTATGTGCAGTGAATGAAATGAAAGTAAAAGATGACAAGGCAATCACAAACACAATGATTTTATAGTGGTTCGGAGCTAACCCTTGCTCCTACGTCCACTCCCCAAGCCTCACTTGGGAATTCACTATAACCCCTCGGATTACAGCCGGTTGTTTTACAAGCTCACAACCTAACTTGTTGTTTTACGAGGTCACAACGAACTCGGTCGGTTTTCCCAGGCTCACCGACTAGAACCGCCCGATTGTTTTTCCGGAATCACAATCAAACCCTTACACCGTTGGTTTCAACCTAGGCTCACCAACAAACCTTTACACCCTTGATTCAATCCCCTGATTGAATCAAGTAAGGAACAAACAGTTTGAACAAGGACAGACAGAAAAATAGAGCTTCTAAAAAGCAGATATACAGCGATATAAATAAGAGAAAAGTTAAGAGCCCTCAAACAAGTTTATGATGATGTAGAGGAGGGCTTCTTGAACTCTGGGTCTCCTCTTGAATGTCTTGAGGACTTGAAGGCTGAAGGAGACTTCTTTAATGCTGGAAGAGTTGGTTGAATGGAGTTAATGGCCCTCTTCCTTCTTTTCCGTTGAACCCCTTTAGCAGATGAAGATTTTGTGTTTTCTTTGAATGGAATGTCGCTTCTCTGCCTTGCTACAGTTCTCTGTGGCTATTTAAGCCATTCCCCACGGAAACTAGCCGTTAGACACAATCTACTAGCCGTTCTGCACATCCTGACAATGTTTCCGTTGGGATCGGAGTCGACTCGCACGATCTGGAGTCGACTCGGCTGCAGCAAGAGTCGACTCATGCTTTTCTGGAGTCGGCTCGGCAACTGTTCTGGATTTGAATTAAAGTGCTCTTCTCGACTAGGAGTCGACTCGACTTAACCCGGAGTCGACTCCCCAAAGTCTGAAGCTGACCTGGCACATTTGGAGTCGACTCATTCCAAGGAATCCGTAGATGCATTTTTCAAGTTTGCTCACTCGAGTCGACTCGTGAAGTCTGGGAGTCGACTCGGTACTCAGAGTCCGAACTCCCGAGCTTCTGTCTTTTGGCCCGTGCTGTCTTGGAGTCGACTCGGACTGTTTTGGAGTCGACTCGGCTCTCAGTATCCGAAAAGCAGTCTTCTGTCTTTTTGGGGTAGCGCTGCCTTGGAGTCGACTCGAACTGTCTTGGAGTCGACTCGCCTCTCAGAGACAAAAATACTGTCTTCTGTCTTTTTGGGGTCGCGCTGTCTCGGAGTCGACACGGCCTTTGCGGGAGTCGACTCGGCTCTCAGTATCCGAAAGTTGCTCTCTGACTTTTTCTTTGTATTACACTGAGAGTCGACTCTCGCTTTCTTTGGAGTCGACCTGCCAACCATCGGAGTCGACTCACGTTCCTCAGGAGTCGACTCGGCTCTCAGGGTCTAAAATACCTTCTCTGTCTTTCTGTCTGTAACTCCCTGGAGTCGACTCATACTATCCTGGAGTCGACTCGGCTAGCATCGGAGTCGACTCGTGCTCTTCAAGAGTCGACTCGCTGACAGGTTTTGAGTTAATCTTTCTGTTCGTCTGTCTGTTCTCAGTCGGAGTCGACTCGTAATGTACAGGAGTCGACTCGAGCCTGTGCCAGTGCTTCTGATACGCTTGGAGTCGACTCGTAATATCCCGGAGTCGACTCGAGTTTCAGACTTTGGTTCATATTGATTTCTTAACTTATCCAAAATGTCTTGAACCAAATCTAGAGACACTTAACCATAAATTTACAAGAATCTCACTGAAACACTAGATTGAATTCATTAGTAAACATAAGATATACTCAAATGCTTTGAGCTCATCAAAATCAAATAGGGTTATAATCAATCACTCCACAATCTCCCTCTTTTTGATGATGACAAAACATTGGTATATGTAAAGTGAATTGCTCAACAAACAAGGAGATTTATAGTAAAATTTCAAAATGAATTCAAGTGTCTGGTTATTTAATTTATCCAAACATGAAGGGTGTGAAACAATAAATTTTGAAGTTAAAGCTCCTCCTTTCATTTGGAATTATACAAGCCTTCATGTCATGCAATCAATTGTTTGGCTTATATATATTTAATGATTTTGCTTTCTTAAAAATTCAGATTCTCCCCCTCAACACATACATTCAACTTTGTTTTGATTCTCAGAATTTTCTTTTAGTGCATTGAAGCTTTTGAACTTAAATTTTTGGTTTTTAGAGGGAAAATCTGTCAATTTGTTCTTGAGTATGATTCAACTAATCTCCGAATATCCCTTGAATAGATTCTGGAGATTACTCCATTAGGAGCCCCAACAGAGAGATAATGAGCCTCGAGGTATCGAATCCACTAAGAACAAATTATTGTGTGTTTTAAAAGTTTTCTCTTTTTATTGATTTTCATTGATTCTCTTTACATGTCTATTCAATATATTTCTTTCCCTTTTTGTCATCATAGCAAAAAGGAAGAAAGCACATTACACAAGCAATGAGAGTAAGGCTATAAGATATTAATTTGCACATTTTTGAAGAGAATTGTCTACTCCTTGTATTGATGTATATGTAAGTACACTTGTGAATACAAAGAGTAATGCAAGAAATACATGTCAAAATACAAAAATAAGCTAGGGCTTCTTCGAGGAGGAGGTGGCTCCCTTGGGCAGTCTTGATTGTTCCATGAGTAGACTGACCCCATCTGTGACGTGCCCTAACTGTGTGATGATCGCCGAGGTGGCCCTGCTGTGGATCGAGGAAAGCTCAGTCAGGCTCTCCTGGAGTGTGTCCAACTTGGCAATCAACACATTCGCCAGACGCTCGGCCCCCTGGCTCTGGGTGCCCATGTCATGTCGGATGTCATCTCGCATCTTCCTTGTGTTGCTTGTGACATCGCTCATGTTTGAGAATTGGGCTTGTATCAGGCTTCTGACATTGTAAATTTCTTCCCTCAGATGAGCCGTCATCTCGGTCATGGCTGTCAGGGAGGGAACCAATGCAGAAGAGGGGGCAGTGGAGGGAGCAGTCGCTGGACCTCGGAGCTCCCTCAGTAGGTCGTCCCGAAGATCCCTCACGATCTCCTGTCGCAACTCCCGGAGCTGCTCAGGTGATATCCGGACCTCTAGTGGCTGAGTAGGTGGTGCAGTGGAGGGTCCGGCAGAGGTAGATGGTGCTGAGGTGGAGGGATAGGTGGGAAAGTCTGAATCAGGATCAGGACTGGGGGAGTGTCTAGTAGTAGGTGTGGAGGAGGATGGTTTCCTGACCTAGGTTCCCTCTACCTTATGAAAACCCATCCTATGAAGGGTTCCCTCACCCATGCGATCTGTCCATCGCAGTGCGCGAGAGGGTTCCCCCTCAGGAATAGGGATCTCGGACTCCCTAAAGATCAGGGTATATAGCATCCCATATGGAAGGGTGAGCCTAGGTCTGTCTAGTGGCTCACATAGGTATTTGTAGATTAGTTTGGGAAAGTTAATTGGGGTGTCCTGGAGAATGTAATACATGAGGGCTAGGTCCCTCTCAGATACAAAATCGAAGTGGCCGGTCTTAGAAAAAAGGGTCCGAGAGATAATGCTCAAGAGGAGCTGCATTTCAACTGAAAGGGAACTAGCGGACACCTCATCTAGTGGGGACTGGGGTGGACTCCCTAATATGGCCGTAAGGGCCTCAGTCCTATCGGCCGGGTGAGTAGGAGATACCCCTACTTGGGGAAGATGGAGGACTTGAGCAATAAAATCCTCCGAAATAAATAAAGGGACACCCGCTACGGTTCCCTGTATCCCACCATTCTCCCTAGACACTGTACCATAGAACTCCTTAACTAGCCCTGGGTATGTGGGGAGATCTAGGGAACAAAAGAACTCTAGGCCTTGGGCCCTCAACCTATCCCCTATGGTAAAGCCTTCCCGGGAGAGATAGTCGAAGTTGACATATCTCCCGGTGGAGACCGCCTTCCCGGCGCACGGACGTGAGGGAACCGGCCTCGGCGGGGAACGAACCGGAGGTTGTGGCCTCACGGGATCGTTCCGAGCCTTGGACCGTCGCTCGGTGCCGCTCGCGGGTTGGGGCCTCTTCCGGCTTGGGACAACCGACTTACGGGGCATGGTTGACCTAGGAATGGGGTAAAACCCTAATGGACGGAAGAAGGTCGACGGAAAAACTCTAACCGGGGTCGGAGACGATGTCGGAGACGGCTCTAGGGTTTTGTGAATAGTGGAGGCGATGAATAGAAGTGTTGATTAAACGCTTGGATTAGGGTTAAAAACTCGGATCCCGACCGTGAGTCGACTCCAGTAAGTCACGAGTCGACTCGACCTCAAGTCGACTCCAAAATATGCGCGAGTCGACTCCCCCTATGCTGCCATCGACCTCGAGTCGACTCCCGTCTATGTACGAGTCGACTCCCCCTTATGAGCCGACTCTGAAACTTACTCGAGTCGACTCGAACTCTGGCACGCACCTAAAAATCATGCTATTTTCGTACCAACCAAGGGACAATCACTAAGTTATGATCTGATTTGATGATTATAGATGAGAACTCCATATTTAACACAAGCTAATCATCAAAATCAATGAACTAGAAGAGAATATCACTAGGATGGATCAATCACTCTTAATCCTCTCCTAAGCACACTAAATCTCTCTTCACTCAAGGGTTTTGTGAAGATATCAGCTAATTGATCATCAGTGCAAACAAATTGAAGTGTCACATCACCATTCAGTACATGATCTCTTATGAAGTGATGTCTTATCTCAATATGTTTAGTTCTTGAATGCTGAATTGGATTTTTAGTTAGATTAATGGCACTTGTATTATCACAATTAATGGGAATTTTGTCTTGTTTAATGCCATAGTCTTCAAGTTGTTGTTTAATCCACATGATTTGAGCACAACAACTCCCGGCAGCAACATATTCAGCTTCAGCAGTAGATAATGCAACCGAGTTTTGTTTCTTGCTAAACCATGAGATTAAATTTTCTCCTAGGAATTGACATGACCCGCTGGTGCTTTTTCTATCAAGTTTACAACCAGCAAAGTCTGAATCTGTATATCCTATTAATTTCAGGCTAGATTCTTTAGAATACCATAAACTTATACTTTTTGTTCCTATTAGGTATTTAAAGATTCTCTTTACTGCAATTAGATGAGATTCCTTAGGATTAGACTGATATCTAGCACACATGCATACACTAAACATGATATCAGGTCTACTTGCAGTGAGATACAATAAAAATTCTATCATACCTCTATACATCTTTTGATCTACAGATTTACCTGATTCATCTTGGTCTAGTTTGCATGATGAGCTCATGAGTGTGCTGATTGACTTGTTTTCCTCCATATCAAACTTCTTAAGCATCTCCTTGATGTATTTAGCTTGATTGATGAAGATCCCTTCTTTTGATTGTTTGATTTGAAGCCCGAGGAAATAGTTCAGCTCTCCCATCATGCTCATTTCAAACTCACTCTGCATCAAGTCAGCAAATTCTTCGCAGAGGCGATTGTTAGTAGCACCGAAAATAATATCATCAACATAAATCTGCACTACTAACATATCTTTGTTTTTCTTCTTTAAAAACAGTGTTGTATCTATATTTCCCCTAGTGAACTCATGTTCTAGTAGAAATTTGCTAAGTCTTTCATACCATGCTCTAGGTGCTTGTTTCAAATCATAAAGTGCTTTGTTCAATTTATACACATGATTAGGGTATTGATGATTTTCAAAACCAGGAGGTTGTTCTACATACACCTCCTCATTAATATACCCATTTAAAAATGCACTTTTTACATCCATTTGAAATAATTTGAAATCCTTAGAGCATGCAAATGCTAGTAACAGTCTAATTGCCTCAAGTCTAGCTACAGGAGCAAAGGTTTCATCAAAATCTATACCTTCTTCTTGATTATACCCCTTTGCTACTAGTCTAGCCTTATTCCTAATTACAATTTCATTTTTATCAAGTTTATTTTTATATATCCATTTGGTACCTATAATTGAATATTCAGAGGGTCGTTCAACTAGGTTCCATACCTTGTTTCTAGTAAATTGGTTTAGTTCTTCTTGCATTGCATTTATCCAATTTACATCTTTTTCAGCTTCTTCTATGTGTTTGGGTTCAAAATGTGAGACAAAAGCTAGATGGTTATTTAAGTTCCTAAGAGATGCTCTAGTCCTAACAGGTTGAGATGGATCATCTAAAATTAATTCCTTAGGATGCCCATGAGCATACCTCCAAGCCTTAGTCAGCCCATGATCCACAATAGCCTCTTGGCTTGATGATGCATTTCCAATTAATTTTTGTTCATCATCTTGTAATGTCATCTCATCAATCTTTTCTTCAAGAATTTCAGCATCATCATCAAGATCAACTCTCTTGCTAGAAGAGATATCACTAGAATCATCAAAAACAACATGTATAGATTCTTCTATAACTAGGGTTCTTTTATTAAAAACTCTATAGGCTTTACTAGTTGTAGAATACCCCAAAAATATACCTTCATCAGATTTAGAGTCAAATTTACCTAGATTTTCTTTCCCATTATTATGAACAAAACACCTACATCCAAAGACATGAAAATAGTTTACTTTTGGTTTTCTATTTTTCCAAAGTTCATAAGGTGTTTTCTTTATAATGGGTCTCAATAAAACTCTATTTAATATATGACATGAGGTATTAATGGCTTCTCCCCAAAAGTACTTAGGGAGGTTACTTTCACATAGCATGGTTCTAGCCATTTCCTCTAGGGTTCTATTTTTTCTTTCTACAACTCCATTTTGTTGTGGTGTCCTAGGTGCAGAAAAATTATGAGTTATTCCCTTTTTACTACAAAACTCATCAAATAAATAATTTTCAAATTCGGTTCCATGGTCACTTCTAATAGCTATGACTGAAGTATCTCTAGCATTTGTTACTTCCTTATGAAATTTCTTAAAAATTGAAAATGCTTGATCTTTATAAGCTAAGAACATGACCCAAGTATATCTAGAAAAATCATCTACAATAACTAGACCATATTTATTTCCACCTAGACTTGTGGTTCTAGTTGGTCCGAATAGATCCATGTGTAGTAGTTCTAGAGGTCTAGAGGTAGAGACACAATTTATGGATTTAAATGAGTTTCTTGATTGTTTGCCATATTGACAAGCTTCACATATTTTATTCTTCTCAAACTTTAGTTTTGGCAAACCTATCACGGAATCTCTTTTAACTAGTTTTGATATTGTATCCATACTTGCATGACCCAACTTACGGTGCCATAACCAACTAGCATCATTATCCTTAGTTTCATTAACAACTAAACATGGGTTATGTTTGGCAAGATCCTCAAGGTCTACTACATACACATTCCCACGTCTTATTCCTTTAAAAACTAAACTGTTGTCATTTGAGTTGGTTATGATGCATAATGATGGTTTGAACAAAACATCAAAACCTCTATCACACAATTGACTAATGCTAAGTAGATTATGCTTAAGACCATCAACATATCTAACATTATCAATAAAGGTTGAAGGGGTGATTTGTACTTTACCTATACCAATGATGTGACCTTGGTTATTGTCTCCAAATGTCACAGCACCTCCCTTCTTAGCCTCAAGGGTGAAGAATTGGTCTTTGTCACCCGTCATGTGTCTTGAGCAGCCACTATCCAAGTACCAATAATTTTTGTCGACCTTGGCTGCAAGACACTCCTACACAAGCAAATCATACAATTTTAGGTACCCAAGTTTTCTTGGGTCCTTCATGGTTAGTAATGTTGGTTCCTTTTGGAACCCAAACCCTTTTAATTTTTCTTTTAGTTTTTTCTTTCCTATAATCACACATATTTGCTTTATGTCCTAATGTTCCACAGCAAAAACATGTTATTTTTTTAGTTTTGCTTTTCCAAAAACATGTTATTTTTTTAGTTTTGCTTTTCCCTGCTTTAACAAAGAAATTACTAAGGAGTTTTTGCTTATTTTTAGGTTTATATCTTAAACCAGCTTTATTGAACACAGCTCGTTGACTATTAAGTATCATTTCTATTTTTTCTTAGCTATAAGTAAATTTTTCTACAAAAGGCTTGTACTTTTCAAGTTCTAGTACCAATTTTTGTTTTTCTGTTCTTAGTCCATTTAGGTCTTTTGTAAGACTCTCTTTTAAGATTTGTTTATTGTTTTTAAGTTCGAATATTTCTTTGGTCAGCCTTTCGTTATCTTTAGTTAAGGTATTAGTCTTTTGAATTAAGATTTGGTTGCTTGTCTTAAGTTCTGAATTTTCTTTAATAATAACATCTTTATCCTTAACTAATGTATCATACTTACGGAGGTGAGTTTGGTTAGTTAGTTTCAATTCTTTGTTTTTAAGGTTTATTGTCTTATACTCGTCCATTAATTCATTGAAGGCATCATATAACTCATCGAAAGTAAAGTCTAAATGTGTTCCGGATGTTACCTCATTGTCGTTAGCCATAAAACAAAGGTTGGCCTTTTCTTCTTGTTCCTCATCCGATGATGATGATGATGAGTTGGAGTCCGATAGGGTGGAGACAAGGACTTTCTTTTTCTTGTACTTGCTCCCCTTCTTCAGCAAAGGACACTCAGCTCTGAAGTGCCCCGGCTTCTTACACTCATAACATCCAAACCCCTCATTTTCTCTTTCCTTACCTTTATCCTTGTGATAGCAATTTGAGGGGCCTCTCCTTTGATGAGAGGACTTCTTCCGATTGATGAATCTACGGAATTTTCTTACAAGGAGTGCCTCATCATCATCTTCCTCATTGTCTTCCTCTTCACTGCTACTGCTGCAAGACACATCTTTGTTAGTGGAAACAGATTTTAGTGCTATTACCTTTTTCTTGTGAGAGGACTCTTCTTCATTGTGTTGTTTCATCGTTAGCTCATGCGTCATGAGGGATCCAAGTAGCTCCTCGAGTGGCAGCTTGTTTAAATCCTTAGCCTCTTGGATTGCCGTCACCTTGGCTTCCCATGACCTTGGTAGACAACGAAGAATCTTTCTGACAAGCTCACTGTTAGTATAATTTTTGCCAAGGCTTTTTAGGCCATTGACAATGTCAGTAAATCTAGTGAACATGCAAGTGATTGTTTCATTAGAATCCATTTTAAATAATTCATATTTATGAACTAATATATTTATTTTGGATTCTTTTACTTGATTTGTGCCCTCGTGGGTCACTTCAAGTCTATCCCAAATCTCTTTTGCAGAAATGCAAGTAGAGACTCTATTGAATTCATTCCTATCTAATGCACAATAAAGCACATTCATTGCTTTGGCATTTAGTTGTGCCTTCCTAATGTCATTATCATCCCAATCCTTTTCAAGCTTGGGTATAGTGACACCCTCTACATAAATGGATGGGATGTATGGTCCATTTAGAATGGTGGTCCACATCTCATAGTCTTGGGCTTAGATAAATATTCTCATCCTAGCCTTCCAATATGTGTAGTCGGATCCATTAAAGAATGGAGGTCTATGTGTGGACTGGCCCTCAATGTGAGAAGATCCAAATGGGGTTGTCATTTTGATCTTTTACTCTTTGGGTAGTAGAGTTCCGGCTCTGATACCACTTGTTGCCCAGATAGACAACCCAAGAGGGGGGGTGAATTGGGTTTTAAAATAATTATTACAATTAAAATGTTTGTGGATAACTAATTAATACTTTTTGCAAGTTGATTAATTAGATGCTATGTGCAGTGAATGAAATGAAAGTAAAAGATGACAAGGCAATCACAAACACAATGATTTTATAGTGGTTCGGAGCTAACCCCTGCTCCTACGTCCACTCCCCAAGCCTCACTTGGGAATTCACTATAACCCCTCGGATTACAGCCGGTTGTTTTACAAGCTCACAACCCAACTTGTTGTTTTACGAGGTCACAACGAACTCGGTCGGTTTTTCCAGGCTCACCGACTAGAACCGTCCGATTGTTTTTTCGGGATCACAATCAAACCCTTACACCGTTGGTTTCAACCTAGGCTCACAAACAAACCTTTACACCCTTGATTCAATCCCTTGATTGAATCAAGTAAGGAACAAACAGTTTGAACAAGGACAGACAGAAAAATAGAGCTTCTAAAAAGCAGATATACAACGATATAAATAAGAAAAAAGTTAAGAGCCCTCAAACAAGTTTATGATGATGTAGAGGAGGGCTTCTTGAACTCTGGGTCTCCTCTTGAATGTCTTGAGGACTTGAAGGCTGAAGGAGACTTCTTTAATGCTGGAAGAGTTGGTTGAATGGAGTTAATGGCCCTCTTCCTTCTTTTCCGTTGAACCCCTTTGGCAGATGAAGATTTTGTGTTTTCTTTGAATGGAATGTCGCTTCTCTGCCTTGCTACAGTTCTCTGTGGCTATTTAAGCTATTTCCCACGAAAACTAGCCGTTAGACACAATCTACTAGCCGTTCTGCACATTCTGCACATCCTGACAATGTTTCCGTTGGGATCGGAGTCGACTCGCGCGATCTGGAGTCGACTCGGCTGCAGCAGGAGTCGACTCATGCTTTTCTGAAGTCGGCTCGGCAACTGTTTCGGATTTGAATTAAAGTGCTCTTCTCGACTGGGAGTCGACTCGACTTAACCCGAAGTCGACTCCCCAAAGTCTGGAGCTGACCTGGCACATTTGGAGTCGACTCATTCTAAGGAATCCGTAGATGCATTTTTCAAGTTTGCTCACTCGAGTCGACTTGTGAAGTCTGGGAGTCGACTCGGTACTCAAAGTCCGAACTCCCGAGCTTCTGTCTTTTGGCCCGTGCTGTCTTGGAGTCGACTCGAACTGTTTTGGAGTCGACTCGGCTCTCAGTATCCAAAAAGCAGTCTTCTGTCTTTTTGGGGTAGCGCTGCCTTGGAGTCGACTCGCCTCTCAGAGACAAAAATACTGTCTTCTGTCTTTTTGGGGCCGCGCTGTCTCGGAGTCGACTCGGCCTTTGCGGGAGTCGACTCGCTCTCAGTGTCCGAAAGTTGCTCTCTGACTTTTTCTTTGTATTACACTGAGAGTCGACTCTCGCTTCCTTTGGAGTCGACCTGCCAACCATCGGAGTCGACTCGCGTTCCTCAGGAGTCGACTCGGCTCTCAGGGTCCAAAATACCTTCTCTGTCTTTCTGTCTGTAACTCCCTGGAGTCGACTCATACTACCCTGGAGTCGACTCGGCTAGCATCGGAGTCGACTCGCACTCTTCAAGAGTCGACTCGCTGACAGGTTTTGAGTTGGATCTTTCTGTTCGTCTGTCTGTTCTCAGTCGGAGTCGACTCGTAATGTACAGGAGTCGACTCGAGCCTGTGCCAGTGCTTCTGATATGCTTGGAGTCGACTCGTAATATCCCGGAATCGACTCGAGTCTCAGACTTTGGTTCATATTGATTTCTTAACTTATCCAAAATGTCTTGAACCAAATCTAGAGACACTTAACCATAAATTTACAAGAATCTCACTGAAACACTAGATTGAATTCATTAGTAAACATAAGATATACTCAAATGCTTTGAGCTCATCAAAATTAAATAGGGTTATAATCAATCACTCCACATTTTCTTTCATGCTTGGCAGCCTCCCCTCTCTTCCTTCTTCCATTCGCAAGCAACATAGAAAGGAGGCAGCAAGGGTGGTTCTTCTTCCTCCCTTTCTAGTCCTTCTTCTTCCTCTTGAGATCAATCAAAGAGTTGATTGTTTAAGAGAGAATTCAGCTATCAAAAGCTTCTCTGCAAGGAAGCTAGCACCTCGGGAAGATTCAAAAGTTTGGATTGGTCCTCTTCCTCGTGTGGATACCCGTAGAGGCCAGACGGATGTGCGACTTTAAGCGAGCCTTTCAACATTACCACGATCATCAGATTACAGTGAATATCTATCCGCACAAGATGAAGATTTGATCTTCATTATCTAAAGTAATTAATCCTAATCTATCTACGAAGGGTCTTGAAAATATATTCATGCGATGAACGGATCCATGCATGCTTCTTCTGCTGCGGATTTATTTTTCTGCGGCATGCATGATTTTCCAACAGGATCTTCCTTTCTTGAGGAATGACTAGAAGTTTCATCAAATACAACATGAATAGATTTTCAACAATAAGTGTTCTTTTGTTGAAGACCCTATATACTTTGCTAGTTAAGGAGTATCCTAAGAAAATTCCTTCATCCAATTTAACATCAATTTTTTTTAGGTTGTCTTTACCATTATTATGTATGAAACACTTACATCCAAATTCATGAAAATATTTAATATTTGGTTTTCTATCTTTTCAAAGTTCATAAGGTATTTTCTTTAAGATTAGTCTTATTGACACTCTATTTAAAATATAGCATGCTGTGTTTACAGCTTCAGCCCAAAAATATCTTGGGAGATTGCCTTCACATAGCATGGTATGGCCATTTCTTCTAATGTCTTATTCTTTCTTTCTACTATCCCATTTTGTTGAGGTGTCCCAGGTGCTGAAAAATTGTGGTTTATTTCATTTTCATTTCAAAAGTTTTCAAAGTGATGATTTTCAAATTCAGTGTCATGATCACTTCTAATTAAAATAATAGTTGTATCTTTCTTATTTAAAACTTTCTTATAGAATTTTTGAAATACTGAAAAAGTTTTATCTTTGTATGCCAAAAATAGTACCCATGTGAATCTAGAAAAATTATCTACTATCACAAGATCATATTTCTTTTCTCCTAGACTAGTAGTTCTAGTAGGTCCAAAAGGATCCATGTGAAATAATTCTAGTGGCCTAGAAGTTGAAACAGTATTTTTAAATTTAAAAGAATTTCTTGTTTGTTTACCTAATTGACATGTTTTACATATTCTATTTTTTTCAAAATTTAACTTAGAAATTTTTTTAACTAATTTCTTTTTGATTAACTTAGATATTAGATTTATACTAGCATGACCTAATCTACGATGCCATAGCCAACTAGCTTCATTAACTTTAGCATCCGTGGCAACTAGACAATGACTATTTATAGTAAGATCATCTAGATTTATCATGTAGATATTGCCATGTTTATATCCCATAAAGATGATGTCATTGTCTATGGAGTTAGTTACTTTACATAGAGATGCTTCAAAAGAAACCTTAAATCCTTTATCACATAATTGACTAATACTAATAAGATTATGCTTTAAACCTTTCACATATAATACATTATCTATAAAGGTAGAGAGAGTGATTTGAATTTTACCAATACCAATTATGTGACATTAGCTATTGTCACCAAAGATCACTACTCCTCCTTCCTTTGCTTCAAGGGTGAAGAACTGATCTTTGTCATCCGTCATGTGTCTTGAGTAGCCACTATCAAGATACCAGCTCCTTTTAGTTCCTTTGGCCGCAAAACATACCTATAAGCATAGATCATACATTTTTAGATACTCAAGCCATTTTGGATCCTTCATAGTTAGTATAGATGGTTCCTTTTGGAAACCAATTTTTTTTTTATTTTGTTATCTTTAGGTATTTTTCTGTGATTGCAAACATATGATTTATGTACAGATCTACCACAACATAAACATATTACTTCTTGTTGGGAGATTACCGAAGTCACAACACCTCAGAGGCGCTCGACCGAAGGGCACCGACCAGAGAGGCGCTCGACCGAAGAGCGCCGACCAGGAAGCGCTCGACTGGAAAGCGCTGACCAGAGACAAAAAGCGCCAAATAGAGGCGCTCGGCTAGAAGGTGCTCGACCGAAGGGCGCCGACCAGGAGCAATCCCGCCACAGGAGACTCCGCTAAGCGACCTGCTCGGCTCGGCACCTCCGCTAGGCCCATGCCTTAGCCGAATACCCAATCACTGCCTAATCCTCCAACAAGTCTGACAACCAAGTACGTAACTCCACTACAATCTGCCATCGTCCCTAAGTCATCAAGGCACAGGATCTCCACAGGAACTCGGCATGACCTGTCATTAATGCATAAGACCCCCTCGGGCCTCCGATGCACTCAGTCATTAAATGAACACCGCTCAAGACGATCTCCGGATCACTGAACCATCACAGCGTATGGCTCACCCTGACCACCGGTTCACTCAGCAATTAATGAACTTACCATCTACGAACCCCCGGGCCTACCATAACCGGCGGTTCAACACACTCCAATGGGCCCAACCGACCGTGACAGCTCCCTGACTCCGGTCTGATCCGGCCTTATTCTCCACAACAACATTAATGAGCGTGATCGCGTCCAATTATCGCAAAAGGAGACAAACTCCCCTGTCACCTCCCAGGTAACGCTATGTCCCTCTATAAAAGGGGCGGGCCCTCCTCCACTACAACAGACAGATTAGCCCCCTCTGACTTAAGCTTCGGAGGGCCGGCGCCGGATAATCCGGCCACCGGCTTTTTTGCAGGACTACCCAGGAGAACACCGCCAGTCGACGCACCGTCTCCCACCATCCCGGCAACGGAACTCCTCCCCCTCCTTGGTCCGCGGCAGCCCCTGGGTCCAATTTCCAGCAACAGTTGGCGCTAGAGGAAGGGCCCGAGTTGCTGCCATGAAACTAAGAAGTAAAGGAGCTTCCGATGCCTCTCGATGTCGGCCGGAGCAGTTTGACGCCCTAATACGGCAGGTGCAGGCCTTGGCTACTGCTGTCCAAAGCTTGCAACCCAGGGGCGTCCCGACGGTACCACCCTCGCCGGCCCCAGTTCAACCGGAGCCTCCTACAAGCGGGCTCCCCCTTCAAGGTCAGGACTCTCAAGTCCAGGCCTCCCTCTGGAGAGAACACCTAGCTAGAGGCCCTGGTGGCTGGCCACAACCCTCGGAGGTTGAGTCAGTCCCAGGGCAACTCGCACCAGAACGGACCGTTGCAGCGATCCCCCAGAACCATGAGCTCGACAAGAAGGTCGAGGAGCTGGAGCGCCAAATCCAGGCGTTCCACGGGAGGAAATCAGGACGTGATGGTGACTTCGAGTTCACTACGAAGTCCCCATTCTCGCCGGAGATTGAAGACGAGCCGGTCCCGTCGCGGTTCAAGATGCCCTAGGTGGAGCCTTACAACGGCAGGGCTGACCCCCTAGACCACTTGGAAAATTATCGGATCTTAATGGCCCTACAGGGGGCCTCGGAGGCCATGATGTGCAAAGCTTTCCCAGCGACACTCCGAGGACCGGCCCGGCTTTGGTTTACCGGGCTAAAGCCGAGCACAGTCTCCTCTTTCGAGCAACTTGGCCGGCAGTTCGCCAGCAATTTTGCCGCCAGCCAGCCCCAGCGGCGGACATCAGACTCCCTCCTTGATGTCAAACAAAAGGAGGGAGAATCCTTCAGGGAGTACTTGGATCGGTTTACCGCCGCAACATGGGAAGTCCGGGAGCTTGACCAGTCGATCGCCATGTCAGCACTGAAGACTGGAGCCCGGTCTTACAGGTTCCTCTTTTCTATTGAGAAGAACTTCCCTGCGGACCTCACCGAAATACTTGTTCGGGCACGGAAGTACGCCAAGGCTGAAGAAGCCGTGGCTACCAGGCGGAGCGGGGCCGAACAGACATCCAAGAGACAGAAAAGGCATCGCGAGGAGCACGGCCAGCCTAGAAGCCCGTCCCCGCGCCGAACCAAAAATCTGCCCCGCCTGAAGAGTCCACCCCGATTACGGGGACCGCCTCAGCAGAGGCTATCACTCCGCCCAAGGTTTCCACCACGGGCCCACGCACCTGAGGGGAGGTACGAGAGCTATACTCCCCTCACCGCTCCTCGAGCCGAAATCCTCATGGAGATTGAGGGTCAAGATTGCATCCGACTCCCACCTCCTAAACGAGACTCCAGAGCTTGGCGCGACCCTCGGAAATATTGCCATTTTCATCGAGATCACGGTCATGATACCGAGGACTGCTACCAGCTCCATAACGAGATTGAAGCACTCATTCGCCGAGGGATGCTCGATCGATTTGTGCGGGGCCGGTGTGAAGAAAAGAAAAGAGCCGAAGAAGCCGCCCAGCCTGACAGTTCAAATGCCAACAGGCCCATCGCCGGCATCATCAATACCATCCGAGGCGGGGCCCCTGTTGGAGAAGCTTCGGGGGAAGGAACCTCCTCGAAGCGCCTACGCTCCTCGGAAGCCATCTCTTTCTCGGATGACGATCTGATGGGAATCGAAACTCCCCACGACGATGCCGTTGTCATCTCCATGATTATAAATAGATTTGATGTAAAACGCATCTTAATTGATAATGGAAGCTCGGCGAATGTTTTGTATTTTGATGCCTACTGTAGAATGGGGATGACAACAGAGCAACTACAGAGGATGAATGCTCCGTTAGTCGGATTTACTGGGGATTCAGTCCCAGTGGAGGGCGAGGTCGACCTTCTGGTCTCGGCCGGGCTCGCCCCCCGTGAAAGTACCGTAAGAATGAGCTTCCTTGTGATACGCTTGCCTTCGGTCTACAATGCCATTCTCGGACGACCAGGTCTTAATGCCCTCCGAGCAGCGGTTTCGACTCGCCACTTGCTCGTGCGATTCCCCACTAGCCAAGGAGTTGGCGAAGTTCGTGGGGACCAGATAGTAGCCAGACGATGCTACATGGCAACTCATGAGGCGGGGCGACCAGCTGAGACACTTTTCCCTGCAACCGGCCAGCCTTCAGTCAAAGCTCCGGAGGCACGAGTCAGCCCTCAGAAGGAGCGGGTAGAGCCTGGTGAGCTACTGATCCAAGTTCCCTTACACGAAAACTTTTCCGAGCTAACCGTGCAGGTCGGCTCTAGCCTTAACAAGTGCGAAAGAGAACGCCTCGTCAATTTTCTACGAGACAACATGGACGTCTTCGCATGGTCGCCTGCGGACATGCCAGGGATAGATCCAGAGATCATGGTCCACCGGCTCCAGGTGAAGCCAACCTACAAGCCCGTGCGACAAAAAAAGCGAGGCGCCGCCCCAGAACGACAACGAGCGGCGGCCGAGGAGGTTGACAAACTCTTTGAGGCTGGATTCATCCGGGAGATATCCTACCCGGAGTGGCTCGCCAACGTGGTTCTTGTCAAAAAAGCCAACGGAAAGTGGCGCATGTGCGTGGACTACACTGACTTGAATAAAGCCTGTCCAAAGGACAGCTTCTCCCTTCCCAGCATCGACCAGCTCGTAGACTCTACCTCGGGGCACGAGCTGCTGACGTTCATGGACGCCTTTTCCGGATACAACCAGATCCGCATGGCACCGGAAGATGAAGAAAAGACGGCCTTCATCACCAACGGGGACACCTACTGCTACAAAGTAATGCCGTTCGGCTTGAAGAATGCCGGGGCAACTTATCAAAGGCTGGTCAACCGGATCTTTAAAGATCAAATAGGCCGAAACATGGAGGTATATGTTGATGACATGCTGGTGAAAAGCAAGGTGGCGCAAGACCATGTGGCCGATCTTGATGAAGCATTCTCCACACTCCGAAGGTACCAAATGAAGCTTAACCCAGCTAAATGCGCTTTCGGAGTCACCTCGGGCAAATTCCTCGGCTTCATTATTACACAACGAGGAATTGAGGCCAACCCTGAAAAGATCCGAGCACTCCAGAAAATGACGCCTCCGAAGACAGTCAAGGAGGTACAACGGCTTACAGGCCGAGTTGCAGCCCTCGGGAGATTCATCTCTCGCTCGGCCGAGCGCTGCCTTCCATTCTTTACGGCTCTAAAGAAGCCAAAGAATTTCTTGTGGTCAGACGAATGCTAGCAGTCTTTTGAAGAGCTTAAGCACCTCCTGGCCTCCCCTCCCCTACTCACAAAGCCTCAACAGGGTGAACTCCTCTATTTGTATCTAGCTGTTTCCCCTGTAGCAGTAAGCTCGGTCCTGGTTCGAGAGGAGAGCAAGCTCCAAAAACTGGTGTATTACACCAGCCGGGTCTTGAGGGATGCTGAGACCCGATACTCTAAGCTGGAGAAGACTGTCTATGCTTTGGTCATCTCGGCACGAAGACTCCGGCCCTACTTCCAGGCCCACACAACGGCCGTGCTGACCGACCAGCCAGTAAAGCAGATCTTGCAGAGATCAGACCGCGCTGGCCGGATTACTAAATGGGCCATCGAGCTTGGGGAATTTGATCTCGAGTACCGACCCAGACCGGCGATCAAAGCGCAAGCGCTCGCCGACTTCATAGTCGAATGCACCATACCAGACGAAGTCGAGCTTAAGCCCAAGCTTACGCCAACAAAGCAGACCCCTAGTCCGGCATGGGCCTTACATGTCGATGGCTCTTCAAACTCGGGGGGTAGCGGAGCAGGTCTCATCCTCACCAGCCCGGAGGGGGTGGTCGCTGAACAGGCCCTACGCCTCGAGTTTCCTGCTTCCAACAACATGGCGGAATATGAAGCACTGGTCGCCGGGCTCAAGCTAGCCAAAGAGCTAGAAGTAAAAGACTTGGAGGCCTTCAGTGATTCTCAGCTCGTCGTCAACCAAATCCTGGGTGACTTCGAAGCCAGAGACCCTACAATGCAAAAGTATCTTCAGAAGGTACGGGATCTCGCCTCGTCCTTGAATTCTTTTCACATCCAACATGTCGCCAGGTCGGAGAATCTCAGGGCCGATCAGCTGTCAAAACTGGCGTCCTCCCGCATAAGCGAGTTCCTCAAGACAACGGCACTGGAGTACCTCCAAAAACCCAGTATGGAGGAGCCCGAGCAGACCCTCTGCATCGAGTCCGAGCCAAGTTGGATGGACGAGCTCATTAGCTACCTGCAAGACGAAGTCCTCCCCGACGATGAACGGGAAGCTCGCCGAGTGAAGCGCTCCGCCACCCGGTACATATTGTACGAGGGAAAGCTTTATCGGAGATCCTTCACCTCTCCCCTCCTCAGATGCATCCGCCCAACAGAGGCTGACTATGCAATGAGCGAAGTCCATGAAGGGATTTGCGGAAGTCACCAAGGGGGACGAGCATTGGCCCATAAAATTTTGCGTCGAGGATATTATTGGCCGACACTCCAGAAGGATACAATGGACTTTGTCCGGAGATGCGACCGATGCCAGAGAAACGCCAATGTCCAACGCCGACCCTCGGCTTCCTTAACCTCTATCAGCTCCCCTTGGCCTTTTGCCCAGTGGAGAATTGACATTCTAGGGCCATTCCCTCTGGCTACCGGGCAAAGAAAATTTCTGGTCGTCTCCATCGACTATTTTACAAAATGGGTGGAGGCCGAGCCACTTGCCCGGATCACCGAGCAAAAGATGCGGGACTTTGTCTGGAAGTCAATAATCTGCAGATTCGGACTCCCCCGCATCCTCATATCCGACAACGGCCGCCAGTTCGACAACCTCCGTTTCAGAGAATTCTGCTCCGAGCTTGGCATCGACCACCGCTTCACCTCGGTCGCGCATCCCCAGACGAATAGAGAAACCGAGGTAACAAATCATACTATTCTGCAGGGGCTCAAAGCCAGGCTCGACAAATCCAAAGGACAATGGGTCGAAGACCTATACAATGTCCTGTGGGCTTACCGAACTACATTCCGTGTCCCCACCGGCGAAACTCCCTTCAATCTGACATACGGAATGGAAGCTGTCATCCCGTTGGAGATCGGACTCCCATCTCCGAGGGTAGAGCATCATGACGCCAGCTCCAACTCCTCGCAGCTAAGGAACAATCTCGACCTGATCGAAGAAACAAGGGAAGCCGCCCGTGTTCGCATGGCAAGGTACCAGCAAAAGACCGCCCAGTACTACAACGCCAGGGTTAAAATCAAATCCTTCAAAGCAGGAGACCTTGTCCTCAGAAGAGCCGAGGCCTCCCGACCAACCGAGCAAGGAAAACTGGCTCCCAACTGGGAAGGACCTTACCGAGTCACACGCATCCGTCGGCCCGGAACTTATAAGCTAGAGTCTCTAGATGGGACTCCCATCCCACGAAGCTGGAGTTCTGAAAATCTCCGCGTGTACTACCAATAGAATCCCAAGGGATCCCCTACTGTAACCATTAAATTTTATTTGTAAAGGGCTTGTGCTTGTTCAAACTCACCGATTCTCCTGTGTTGTCTCATGGTGCCAGGCTCGTTCTCCATCGACCAACGAGCTCGGCTCGTTCTCCATCGACCAACGAGCTCGGCTCGTTCTCCTACCCCGACCGCGGTCGGGATGCCCCGATATTTTGGGATGATGTCCGTGAGATCGTGACGTGTTCTCCATCGGCCAGCGAGCTCGGCTCGTTCTCCACCGACCAACGAGCTCGGCTCGTTCTCCTACCCCGACCGCGGTCGGGATGCCCCGATATTTCGGGATGATGTCCGTGAGATCGTGACGTGTTCTCCATCGGCCAACGAGCTCGGCTCGTTCTCCATCGGCCAACGAGCTCGGCTCGTTCTCCTACCCCGACCGCGGTCGGGATGCTCCGATATTTCGGGATGATGTCCGTGAGATCGTGACGTGTTCTCCATCGGCCAACGAGCTCGGCTCGTTCTCCATCGGCCAACGAGCTCGGCTCGTTCTCCTACCCCGACCGCGGTCGGGATGCCCCGATATTTCGGGATGATGTCCGTGAGATCGTGACGTGTTCTCCATCGGCCAACGAGCTCGGCTCGTTCTCCATCGGCCAACGAGCTCGGCTCGTTCTCTTACCCCGACCTCGGCCGGGATGCCTCGAGACGTCGAGATGCCCCGATTCATCGGGATGCCCCAATACGTTGGGATGCGGTCTTCATTGACCAGACGAGCTCGGCTCGTTCTCCATCGACTTCAACCAACGAGCTCGGCTCGTTCTCCCATTCATGATCAGCGAGAAGTCCGTGTTTGGCAAAAGCTGAATCTCTCTGCCGACGTCCTCGAAGAACGGACCCCGAGCAGAGGAGCATCTTCAATCGCCTTGGCGAAAAAACGATCACGGTGCCAGGTACCCATTTATTTAGTATTTTTACATTATCTTATTCTTGGATTTCTCGCTGCCGACGTCCAAAAAAAAAAAAAACGGAGCCCGAGCAGAGGAGCATCTTCAAGTAGCCAGGTGAAGTTCATAGCCTCGGCACAAGAGCGCTCACGGTACCAGGTACCCATTCGATTAATGTCTACATTATCTCATTTATTTTCATTCTTGGTTAATTAATCCGATCATCCGCCTCGGCAACCCGAGGTTCGGGCTCGAAGTTCGCTAAGGAATCTTAAGTCTAGTGGCCTTATCCTAGGGCTCGGTCGAATTCCGAGCTAAACTCGGAAAGTCCCCCCCGAGCCCAAGCGCGTCCTAGACATAAGCACCGCTATATTACTCGTCTTGGGACCCTAGTTCAGCTGTGCCGAGCCGTAACGCAAGCTCGGTTATATAGCGGACGAAGTTGGAGCCGCAGAACCTAATTCCTTAATATAAAAACGGATTCAAACGAAAGATCTTTAGTCAGCCAAAAATGGAATCAAAGCATAAGTCATAACAAACGTATATTCATTTCAAAAAGCCCATAGGCCAAGTACAAGAGTCCGGACTCGGCCTTAACAAGTATAAAGGCCATTCCGGCTTACAAAAAAAAAAAAGAGAGCAGAAAGGAAAGGAGAACTATATAAAGGGCTCAGGCCCGGCGATTTCAGCAGCGGTCGGCTCCTCTGCGGTCGAGGCCTCCACGGTAGCCTCGGGAACCGCCCCGGTGACCTCGGGGGCGATCTCGCCTTCTTCAGCTTGACCCTCCTGGTCGGCCCCGCCAGAGGTTGGAACCTCTGCCTCCGCCTCCACTTCTGGACTTTCGACCCCAGCGCCTGATTGAAGCAGGCTAAGGTCGAAGTCGGGAAGAAGTCGCCGCAATTGGTTGCGGAAGTCCTTGAAGCCCTGGATGAGCCCGTTGACGCCTTCCTCTTCCATCAAGTCGCGAAACTCTTCCGATTCACGGAAGAGCTTGACGGCGTCCTGGGCCTACTCCCGGGCCTCCTTCTCCCGAGCCTCATGGTAGGCGGCCTTCCGCTCCAAAGTCTTAATTTCTCTTTCGCGGTCCGCGAGCAGAGATTGCACGTCGAGTAGACGGATCTCGAGATCTTGGACCTTTATTCGAGCCTCCCCCACCTCCTGCTCGCGTATAGCGAGCGACGATTCGGCCTCCGTCCGGCGGGCCTCCGCGGCGCGCGCTTCAGACCTGGTCAAAGTGTGCGCGCCCTTCTCCTCTTCAAGTTCGGCGACTAGAGCCCGAACCTCGTCCTCGGCCGCCCCTAGCTTCGCTTGAAGCACTTTCTGCTCGGCCTCGGACGCGAGGAACTTTGTTTCGGCCTCCTCACGCCCCCTTTGATGCCTTCGGGCCCGGTCCCGATAGTCCTGGATGATGTGAATCATCATTTCGGTCTCGTGGAGGCGCTGCAAGAGGAACACGTAAGAAATAGTTTTAAGCCGAAACACAAATTTGCACAGAAATAAAAGCTGACTTACTCGGATGGAGGAGCAAATAGTGGAATCCATGAACTCGCCATAGTTCATGGACCGGATCTTGGCCTGGTCGGCCGGGAGCAGCGCGACCCGGAGAACTTCGCGCGCCACTTGTACGCTGTCGAGGGCCGAGTCGCCCTCAAAGACGGCCCATCCAGGAGCGTATGGCACCCGCTCCTGGGGGCCCGATGAACCCGACAGGCCGGCCTGGGTGCAGCCGACCCCGTCGCTTCCTGGCTATTCCCCGGCTCGGAACCGGAGAGTTGGGGTCGAATTGGCGGCCGACTTGACCGCCGCATGGTAAAAGAGGGGCGCGCGAGCGCCAAATCTGTCGAAGTCCTCCCTCCCTGGTTGGAATTTGGAGCTTCCTGCCGACCAGAGATTTGCGAAATGGGCACCGGGCATGGGAGTGCCATCGTGGCTCCGCCAGAACCTGCGCCCTCTCCCCGACCAGCCTCAAGGCGCGCGGGGCGAGGAGCGCGCGCCTCAACTGAGGTGGTAGCCGAGGTCTTCGCTTTCTTCCTTGGCTCGGTCGGCTCTCCCGAGAGCTCGGCTGTTCTCTTTTGGAACCGGGCGTATAGGACCTCGCTCTTGGTCACCATTTTTGCGATATCTGCAAGGACGAGCAGGATTAAAACTTGGAAACTGTAACAAAATGAAAAAGACACCCTACTGCTACTCTTACCATGGGGACGCGCCGAGCTCAGCCCAACATTCACTAGAGCATCCTCACTGATGAGGCCGCCCAGTAAGATGCCGCCCCCAAGGCTGCGAATGGTGTCGAGGACCCCTTGCTCGCGCGAAGAAAGCTTAGGAACTTTGTTGACAGACTTGAGTTGGGTTGGCCCCCACCTAGGGTTAAATCCCCATGTCCGTTCAGACCCCAGGAAGAAGAACTTCTTCTTCCAGTCATGAATGGACGAGGGGGCACCCTGAAAAAGTGGCCGACCCGCCCGAAGGGCGATATAGAGCCACTCTCCGTCTCCCGGGTTCGACTTTAACACAAAAAGTTGCCGGAAAACGTTAACAGAGGTCGGAATCCCGTGCAGTAAGCACAGCGACAGGAAACCGATCACTGTTCTCCAGGCATTTGGAGCGAGTTGCGCCGGAACCAGCTGGTATTCCGTTAGCAACTCATCCACGAAGCCGTGAAGAGGAAACCGTAGGCCAGCCCAGAGTGATTCCAGATACACTCCAATTCGGCCTACCGGAGGGTCGGTCACCCGATCCCCCTGCCTGGCGGGCTCCAACTGGAACCCTTGGAGAGGAAAAAACCATTCCTCGGTCATTTCCACCTCCAGTACACCCATGGTGGACTCGACTTCACTTGGACCGGAACCCATTAGGAAAAAGAAAAAGGGATTATTGGGAGAAAAAGAAGAAAAGGGAAAGGGACCTGTGAGACGCCGGGAACAAAAACCTCGGACTGAGAAAAACTGGAGGAAGAAGACAATAAGAAAGGAGAAGGAAGCCAGGTGAGGGTTTATATAAATCCCTCCAACGGCCCAGATCAGCGAGAAAAAACGCTGCTCCCCATTCGGGTTACGACGCGTATCAATCCAAAAGATAAAATGCCGCATTTATTCCGGGCTGACGCTTCGAACACAGAAGCGCCCTATCGAATCATACGGCCCCATCATGAGCCCACGACGCGAGGACGCTTCGGAGAAGGCGTCCCGATAATGAGGTATTCTCGGGAAAGAAGAAACGCTGCCTATTAAAGGCGTCTCAAAGCGCCCGATAATTCAAAAACGCGCAATAATTTCAAAATTTTCCATAATAACCCAACTAAAACTACTTCCCGCGCTCAAGCTGGTAGCCAGCTAGAACTAGGAAGTCGGAGGGTAGTGTTGGGAGATTACCCAAGTCACAACACCTCAGAGGCGCTCGACCGAAGGGCACCGACCAGAGAGGCGCTCGACCGAAGAGCGCCGACCAGAAAGCGCTCGACTGGAAAGCGCTGACCAGAGACAAAAAGCACCAAATAGAGGCGCTCGGCTAGAAGGTGCTCGACCGAAGGGCGCCGACCAGGAGCAATCCCGCCACAGGAGACTCCGCTAAGCGACCTGCTCGGCTCGGCACCTCCGCTAGGCCCATGCCTTAGCCGAATACCCAATCACTGCCTAATCCTCCAACAAGTCTGACAACCAAGTACGTAACTCCACTACAATCTGCCATCGTCCCTAAGTCATCAAGGCACAGGATCTCCACAGGAACTCGGCATGACCTGTCATTAATGCATAAGACCCCCTCGGGCCTCCGATGCACTCAGTCATTAAATGAACACCGCTCAAGACGATCTCCGGATCACTGAACCATCACAGCGTATGGCTCACCCTGACCACCGGTTCACTCAGCAATTAATGAACTTACCATCTACGAACCCCCGGGCCTACCATAACCGGCGGTTCAACATACTCCAATGGGCCCAACCGACCGTGACAGCTCCCTGACTCCGGTCTGATCCGGCCTTATTCTCCACAACAACATTAATGAGCGTGATCGCGTCCAATTATCGCAAAAGGAGACAAACTCCCCTGTCACCTCCCAGGTAACGCTATGTCCCTCTATAAAAGGGGCGGGCCCTCCTCCACTACAACAGACAGATTAGCCCCCTCTGACTTAAGCTTCGGAGGGCCGACGCCGGATAATCCGGCCACCGGCTTTTTTGCAGGACTACCCAGGGGAACACCGCCAGTCGGCGCACCGTCTCCCACCATCCCGGCAACGGAACTCCTCCCCCTCCTTGGTCCGCAGCAGCCCCCGGGTCCAATTTCCAGCAACACTTCTTTAGGTTTAGTTTTAGTTGCTTTAACAAAAAAGTTTTTAAGAAGCTTCTATTTGTTATTTGGCCTATAACCTAAACTGGCTTTATTAGAAACAGCTCTTCGATTGTTCAAAATTATTTCTATTTTTTCTGAGCTATAAGTGAACTTTTCTACAATATATTTGTATTTATCTACTTCTTTCTTTAGCTTTTGGTTTTCATTATTCAAGTCTTCATTCTATTTTGCTAAGGTCAGTTTTTCAGATTTTAGCTTTTGAGTTTCATTGATTAAATATTATTTTTTCTTATCAAGTTTTTCATAATGATTAACAAGAGTTTGATTTACAGCTTTCAGTTCTTTGTTTTTCATTCCAAATTTTCTATAATCATCAATTAGCTCATGGAAAGCATCATGTAATTCTTCAAAAGTAAAGTTTAAGAAGGGTTCAAATCTTACCTCATTTTCGTGTGCCATGAGACAAAGGTTTACCATTTCTTGAGGTTCATCTTCGGATGATATCTTCTCACTATCACTCCACGTTGCTACAAAGGCCTTCTTCTTCTTCTTAAACGTTTTCTTTAGTAGATGACACTCTTGCTTGAAATGTCCAGGTTTCTTACATCAAAGCATATGATAGGTTCTTTTCCTTTTTTCTTTTTCTAATTCTCCTCTAACTATGGAATTTCTCTTGAAGTGTAGCTTCCTTCTCCTCAAGAATTTGTTGAATTTCCTTACTAGGAGTGCTACATCATCATCATCATCTTCTTCTTCTTCACTGTTGTCCTCATATTTGTTTTGAGTAGTGGCCTTCAAGGCTATAATCTTCTTTCTTTGGGTTTCATCCTCACAGTGTTGCTTCATGGGCAGCTCGTATATCATTAGAGATCCAAGAAGCTCTTCTAGTGGAAACGTGTTGAGATCTTTGGTCTCTTGAATCGCTGTCACCTTAGCTTTCCATGACCTTGGAAGGGACCTAAGAATTTTTCTGACAATATCCGTGTTAGCATATGATTTACCTAAACTTTTTAAACCATTAACAATGTCAGTAAATCTAGTAACATAGCAGTTATAGATTCATTTGGTTTTATTTTAAACAATTCATAATTATGCACTAATATGTTAATCTTGGATACCTTAACTTGATTGGTACCTTCATGGGTAACCTCAAGTCTATTCCATATTCTTTTGGCAGAAATGCAGGTTGAAATTCTATTGAATTCATTAGAATCTAATACATAATAAACATTCATTGCTTTGGTATTCAATTGTGCTAACTTTCTATCATTGTCATGCCAATCTCTTTCAGATTTGGGGATAACTACATTATCTATTATGTGTGTAGGGATGTGTGGTCCATTAATGATTATGCTCCAAAGGTCATAATCTTATGCTTGAATGAAAATTCTCATTCTTGCTTTCCAATAGGTATAATTTGTTCCATTGAACAAAAGGGGCCTATTAGTGGATTGGCCTTTAGCTAGAAAAGATCCAAAGGGGGTTGCCATCTGATCTTTATCTTTTGACGGTTGGGTTAATAAATTAAAATTAGAGCACCTGTTCTGATACCACTTAATGCCCAGAAGACAATCCAAGTGGGGAGGGGATAAATTGGGTCTTTAAAAATTATGCTATTCAAATTTTACTTAGTGAAAGCTTTCTTGATTTTAAATTGAAGCAATAATGGAAATGCAGTAAAGAAGGGAAGACAAATAAATCACAACACAAATACACAAGGTTTTATAGTGGTTCGAAGCTAACTCTTGTTCCTACGTACACTCTCCAAGCTCACTTGAGAATTCACTATAATCCTTAGTTTACAGCCTGGTTGTTTTGCGAGTTCACAATCCAACTCATTGTTTTGCCGAGATCACAATGAATCCAGTTGGTTTTTTCTGGATCACCAACTTAAAACCAAACCTCAACCAACTTTAGTTGAATACAATCCAATTCACGGGCTTGGACAAAGCCTTAAACCCTTGATTCAATCTCCAGATTGAATCAAGTTACAAGATAAGAAAAGATTGTTTTTAGAATAATTACAAGCTTCTTTATATAAGCAAATATATCAATTTAAATAAAAGAGTAAAGAAAGAAAGCATGTAAGCAAAGATGCTGCTGGAAGAATTTTGGCTTCTCCTTTACTTGACCCTCTTCTGATTTGACATGAAGTTGAGGATCACTGAGGCAACTTTGATTAGAGAGGAAGCTTTGAATTCAACCACTTGCTTTTCTTCTCTCTCTTTTTCTTTGAATTGCCCTTGAAATGCTCTTTTGAGGTGTATGTATTAAATGCTCTATAAGATCCCTTGAATGCTTAAAATGCTTGTTGAAGAACGGTTAAAACACCCCTTCATATAGTCTTCTCTTTGAGAAATAGCCGTTAGACACTGAAATCTAGCCGTTCTGCCACTTCTGGATTTCTGACAAACTAGCCGTTGGAGTGCCAGCAGATTTGGAGACGTCTCGGCCTTTCTATGAGTCGGCTCGTCTCAAGTTAGAAACGTCTTGAGTCGGCCTTTCTATGAGTCGGCTCGTCTCAGGTTGAAAATGAGTTTTTGTCTTTCTGCGGAAGACGGCTCATAATAGTCTGAAGTCGACTTGCGCACTGCTTGCAAAAACCATTCTTCTGTCATTTCTCTGAAGAAGACAGCTCGCGTATGTCGGGAGTCGGCTCGCGTTCTGCCCAGAGAAAAGTGTTGTTCTGTTCTTCACTGTGGGAGATGGCTTGCGCTCAACTGGAGACGTCTCATGCACTGGCATATTTGAGACAGTCTTCTGTCTTACTGCAGAAGTCGATTCGAGGATGTGCCAGTCCATTTTCTAAGTGCCAGAGACATCTCGTCCATAGTGGGAGACGTCTCATGTACTGTCCAATTGCAACTATGGTTCATTCAAAGTGTTTAACTCATCTTAATTTCTTTGAACCTTTTCCTAATGAATTCCTCTTAAGTTTTTATGTATTTTCTCCTGAAACACTCACTTAAATTCATTAGTACAATTAGAAATATATTCATGTGTTTTGGGCTCATTAAAATCAAATAGGGGATCAAACACAATTGATCAATAAGACCTCAACAACACCACCGGCATGATGGTGTTCAATAGCAGATAGATCGAGATCGAACCGAGAACCGACCGCACCAAGATAACTCTACCCATCATGGAGAGTGCGCCCATCTGCCACCCCTCAAGCCTAAGTCTGATGTTCATCTCAACGTCCGCACAATCCCTGCATCGAAGGCGACGCCCTATGATGAGAACGCCTAGATACCTCCTAGTGTCCACCTACTCACCCACACCCAATATTTCCATGATATCCATCTTCACTTGCACCTTGATCTTCGGACTGAAAGTAATCGCTAAGTTGGCCAAATTGACCCATTGACCAGAGGCTGCACAGTAATCCTCAAGGATCCTCCAGATGGCCCTTGTCTCCTGCCTTATGGCCCACACTAGGAGCATACATTCATCAGCAAATAGAAGATGTGATATTTGAATAGCCGCCGGCACCAATTTATATGCCTCTAAGACATGGGTCTCCATAGTATGTTGAAGGGCTCTGGATAGTGCATCTGAATACGGAATGAAGAGCAGTGGAATAATGGGCACCCTTGTCGCAATCCAACTAAGGATTCAAAGAAATGTGGGCCCCCTTTGGACTATTTGGAGCTTTGATTCCAGCTGGTGATCGCCAGAATTTGGCTGCGAAGGGCAACTCCTTGTTTTTCTCTATTTTTGGAAATCAACCTTGTTTCTTCTTTTTCCGGCTGGTTCTTCCGCCAACGCTTGCCATTGGAGGCTCTCTTTGGCGCCGCGCAGTGGCTTATGGCCATGGTCGAGGTTCCAGCCACTAAGATGCTCTATTCCATAGTTTAAGGGGTTGGAACCCCGATTTTTTTGATGGGTTTGGTGCTGCCAGTTGCTAGTCGCAGCCGGCCACCTATTGGCTAACTATAGGTCCCTTGACCCCATGCACCACTGCAACAACTATTTTTGCTTTGAATCTAGTCGGCGAGTCGTCAAATTGCTGATAATAGGGTCTCCCCTGCTTTGATACTTCTTTTCTTCTATTTTGTCTGCCGTCGTCAGGCATGGTACATCGCCGACACTGCTGTAGGTTGTCGGCCACTAGAGGTTGCCAACCACCAGCATCATCAAGGGCCTTGGACTCTAATTTGGGGGAGCTTTTAGAGGGCCAAAAAGTACTTTCTGGTCCTCCAAAAGTACTTTTAGATAAAAAATGGTGTTTGGTAAAATTTCCGAAAAGCTGTTTCAGCTTTTGCGGAAAGCTGAAAACAGCTTTTGGAAGGAAGCTCCAATTTGGAGCTTTCCGAAAATGCTGTTTTCAGCTTTGTCAGAAAGCTGTATTTTTGACAAAAATGCTCATATTAAAATATAATAATTACATAGTTTGTCCCTTTATAAACCTAAAAATCTGCTGGAGCCAAGAATCCTAGCTGTCAGACTCCCTTCCGCAAGAAAAATTGTTAGACAGATAAATGGTCATTCGGAGGATGAAAAATTAATTGACATTAATAATTAAAATATTTTATATCTTTATTATTGTATTATACTATAAATATGATATTATATTACATTACATTATAATACATTAATATTTATTTTAAATAATTTAATATTATGTTATATTCAGAAAAATTAATTTATTCTAATAATTATAATATTTTATACCTTTATTATTGTATTATACTATAAATATAATATTATAATACGTTATATCATAATACATTAATATGTTATGTTAAATAATTTAATATTATATTATATTATGAAAAATTAATTTATACTAATAATTATAATATTTTATACCTTTATTATTGTATTATACTATAAATATTATATTATATTACATTACATCATAATACATTAATATGTTATTTTAAATAATTTAATATTATGTTATATTACGGAAAATTAATTTATACCAATAATTATAATATTTTATACCTTTATTATTGTATTATACTACAAAAATAATACATTATATCATAATACGTTATATTATAATACATTAATTATGGGAAATTAATTTTTACTAATAATTATAATATTTTATACCTTTATTATTGTATTATACTATAAATATTATATTATATTACATTACATCATAGTACATTAATATGTTATTTTAAATAATTTAATATTATGTTATATTATGAAAAAATAATTTATACTAATAATTATACTATTTTATACATTTATTATTGTATTATACTATAAATATAATATTATAATACGTTATATCATAATACATTAATATGTTATGTTAAATAATTTAATATTATATTATATTATGAAAAATTAATTTATACTAATAATTATAATATTTTATATCTTTATTATTGTATTATACTATAAATATTATATTATATTACATTACATTATAATACATTAATATGTTATTTTAAATAATTTAATATTATGTTATATTATGAAAAATTAATTTATATCAATAATTATAATATTTTATACCTTTATTATTGTATTATACTATAAATATAATATCATAATACGTTATATCATAATACATTAATTATGAGAAATTAATTTTTACTAATAATTATAATATTTTATACCTTTATCATTGTATTATACTATAAATATTATATTATATTACATTACATCATAGTACATTAATATGTTATTTTAAATAATTTAATATTATGTTATATTTATACAAATAATTATAATATTTTATACCTTTATTATTGTATTATACTATAAATATAATATTTATTACATTATATCATAATACATTAATATGTTATGTTAAATAATTTAATATTATATTATATTATCAAAAATTAATTTACTCTAATAATTATATTACTATTATGCTATATTATAATAATATTATTTTATATTACAAATAATATTATACTATATCGTATATTTATATATTAATATATGTTATATTTTATTATACTGTTGTATAATACTATGCAATGTCCTTTATGGTAATTTTGTCATACAAAAGTATTTTCTCAGTTTGTTTACCAAACATATGTTAAAGTACTACAGCATTTTACAAATGTAGTTACCAAACAGCAAACAGTTTTTTATAACAGCTCTACTTCCAACAGCTGTACTTCCAACAGCTCTACTGCCCATGGCTCCCCCAAACAGGGCCTTACTCTATTTTAGAAAGGAGATAAAGGGAAGGAGAGAGGGCCTCACAGCTCTCTTTTTCTTCTTTCCTTATTTTCTCTCTCCTCTCTCTAGTTCTTCTCTCTCTTGCTTTCTCTCTGTTTATCACTCTTTTCTCTCTACTCGTTCTCTCTTATGTTATATTATTGTGTTGGTGTGGATGTATGGAGATTCTTATTAGGCTGTAAAGCTTACACCATCTCTTCTATTTTTTTCAGAGTTGCAAGTCGCTTAATACTTGGCTAGGGTTGGAATCATGGATAAAAGGATAAATAGATAGATCGTTACTGATATTGGTTGGATGATTAAATTTTGTAATTGTACCAATTTTATTGTTCTTTATGAATTGAGATCATTATTATTTAATGATATTAAGGTTGTAATAATTTTCAGGTCTAGTATTCTCTCTAGGGCCCTGTCCTAGAAAGTATACGACCTTGTCTTATGGCTGGACCTGGGTGTTGGGTTTGAGGTGCAAAAGTTGGTGACAAGCAGAAGAGTGAGTAGATTTGCATTGCGAATGGTTGTTTGATCTTCTCAACAAAATATGTAATAAAAAAATCAAAAGTCAACGCAGAGACTTGGTCGGTTGCGCATCAATATATATGTTCTTAGGTTTTTCTACGGCACTTCCAAAGGCATATTAGTCTTTTTAACCTCTATAAATTCCTAACCGAATATATATCTTCTTAGTCTTTTCTACAGTACTTTAAAGGGCTTTTTAGTCCTTCTAACTTTTATAAATTCCTAACCCTATGTGTGTGTGTATTTAGGCTCCGTTTAGGGGAACTGTTGGTAATAGAGCCTTTGGAAGTAGAGTTTTTATAAAAAATTGTTTGCTGTTTGGTAACTATATTTCTAAATTGCTATGCCACTTTAACATATGTTTAGTAAACAAACTATGAAAGTACTTTTTGGTATGACAAAATGACTATAAAGGATATTGCATAGTATTATACAATATAGTATGATAAATTATAATATGTATTAATACATAAATATATGATATAGTATAATATTACTGTAATATAATATAATATTGTTATAATATTGTATACTATAGTATAATAATTTAATATAATATTAAATTATTTAACATAACATATCAATGTATTATGATATAATATAATATAATATTATATTTATAGTATAATACAATAATAAAGGAATAAAATATTATAATATTAGTGTAAATTAATTTTCTATAATATAACAAATTTTCTAGCTAGGTGATAAATTAGTTAAACAATTATTAAAGGGACATTTTATGTAATTGTTATATTTTATCATAAGTATTTTGATCAAAAAAACAGCTTTTCGACTGGACCTAAAAGTGCTTTTCCAAAAAACTTCAAAATGGAGCTTCTTCCAAAGAGATGTTTTTATCTTTCTGGAAAGATAAAACATCTTTCTGAAATTTTTACCAAATTTTTTAGCTAGGTGATAAATTGGTTAAACATTTATTAAAATGACATTTTATGTAATTGTTATATTTTATCATGAGTATTTTGATTAAAAAAACAGCTTTTCTACTGGGCCTAAAAGTACTTTTCCGAAAAACTTCAAAATAGAGTTTCTTTCAAAAAATTATTTTTAGGTTTTTGGAAAAGCTAAAACATCTTTCCGAAATTTTTACCAAACACCCCTATTTTATCTAAAAATGTTTTTGGAGGATCAGAAGGTACTTTTTGGTTTTCTAAAAGTTCTCCCAATTAAGTCTTAGACTTCTCTCCAGCACTTCAAAGGGCTTTTTAGTCCTTTTAACCTATATAAATTCCTAGCCATCCGAGCTAACTTGGACCGTTTTCATTTGACCATCAGTAGCTGGTCATGGGCGTGCCTAGTGTGGTAAATTTATTGAATTTCAGGATATTTTGTAATTTTAAAAGATAGCTGGCGCGGTAAATTTTTTGAGCCTCGAGGGCGTTCTGGAAGTCGCTTCTTCCCCTAGCCCCGCTGCCTTGCAGGGGGTAGACCAGATGCCTTGCGGTGGGCAGTGGGCGGCGCTGTTAATGGCGGAAGCTGCTTCTCCCCACTAGCCCTGATGCCATATGGTGAGTGGCGGCGGCAACGGCGCCAGAAAGAGAGAGGAAGAGGAAGCTTCTCGGGAGGGAGAGCTATCTGGAGCCACACCATCCCAGCCACCATCAGGGCCGGCAGAATTGCCTCATCCTACCACCGCTCTTCTCCGGCACGCCCACCGCAGCCACCCCATCATGGTCATCATGGTGGCCGCGGCGGCTATGCTCATCTTCCTTGGCCACACCACTACTGCGCTAGTCCTGTATCGCCGCATCGCCCGTGATGGCGCCGGCTCCACAGTCCCCATCGATCTCAAGCCCCTGCCCTTCCTGTTCGTCTCCGTTTTCTGCGGCGTCCTCCTCGCCAACCAAAAACGAGCTTGTCTTTAAGGGGAGTGCGAGAGAACAAGTTCTCCCTCACTGCCTCCATTTACGCCGCTTGCTCCAACATCGTTCCCGAGGCCGTCCTCACCCTCAACACCACCTCCAACTTGCTCTCGCCCGCCTCCTCTACCACCTCCACTCCCTCCTCCCCTCTCCCTAACGCCGCCATTGCTTCCGCCCACCGCCTACATTTCCGGGGAAGAAAGGATTTTAGTAAAAAGATAAGATAAAATAGAAGTGGCAACTGGCTCCTAACTATCCTTTCTTCAATGGTAAATCCAACAGTATGGTGTGAACTGGTCTTCATACTGCTCATTCACTTGAAATGCGGTCAAGTTAACATAAATTCAACCATGTATTCCTCCTATACATCAATTTTTATTTCTCAAGAAAATCCAACTGCGTATCTTTTCTTGAGAGTTCAGTTCCATATTTCATTCATTTCCCTGTTCCACATCCTGGTATCTAGTTCCTCCAATTAACATGAGGATATAATAGTATGGCAAATATTTAATACCTGTGTTTCAGAAAACAAATCCGGTATAAAGATTAATTATGAGGACCCGTGCGGGTATGTGTTTAGTTCCACATTGATTATTTGCTGGGTAGATCTTGGATACTTATATAGAATCAAAGAATCCAAATAATATTTTTTGGCTAGCCATTTTGGATGAGGTCTTTAATTGCTACAAATTGTATCAGAACGGATCTAGACCATAACCTATGTGGACTAGGAAACACTACAACACAGATTTATTAGGACTGACCATGAGCCGATCGTGATATTTGTGATTAGATTTGAATGGATTTGAACCTTTAGTCTGACGAGAACGTCAGCGCTTGAACGAGCAGAGTATATGCAGATCCGTGCAGGCGTGTGTTTAGCTCCATATCAGTTATTTACTGGATAGATCTTAGGTATTTATACAGCATCAAGGAATCCAAATAATACCTTCTCACTAGCTATTTTGGCTGAGATCTTGAGTTGTTACATCAATAAGTAGGGCAAAAGACAAAACATTAGATTGAAGAATTTGAACCTTCTAAATGTATACAAATCCTGCGGATAAGTCTAACATCAATCAAACATCCCATGGATTGCGAAGACTCATGCACACATTTGTTTTAATTTTGGCCATCTCAGCAAAAATAATAAACAATTTTGGTTGAACCATTGCTTATTAATTTTTCCTAATATAATTAGATGTGCTTGTGAATTCGAGCTATGTTTTAGTTGGGTAAAATAATATAAATAAAAAATAACCGTCATTATTAAATATTTTTTAAAATATATGATAATAATTTTGAAAAACTACAATAATAATTATTATTTTAAACTTTGATAAATTCTAAAGCATTGAGGGATTGACTTTGGCGCATACCGATCTGCCCTTTGCCCTTTTTTTTCCTTAAAATAAAAAAGATGGTCTAAGAGTAAAATTTTGATAGATTGATGGTGCCTTGGTTGCAAGAAAATCCACGGACGAGGAGATAAGAAATAGAATTTTTGGAAGGAACTTTTTCCCCAAAATAATTAATTATAAATTTTCAAATTATTAGTATTTTGATAAAACAAGTAATAAAATTATTTGTAAAAATAAATTTTTAAGGCAATTTTGGACTGGTACGCATAGGATAAACGTTTCCTTGGAAGCCTTCGGCCACGTCTGCACCTTTTGCACTGAGCTTAGGCCTTAGGGTTTTAGGGAGGTGTAGTATAATCCTCCATTGGAAATTCTGGAGATTAGGGTTTGCTTTTCTAAAGGGGTCTCTCCTGTCGAGCACTTTGAGTAGAAATTCCGGGCATGGAGCGGCTGAAATCTCTGATTCCGAACGACCTCAAGCGGATGATCGGCGAGAGCACGACGGAAAACCTCACGAGCACTTGCTCTTCCCTTCTTGAATTCTTCCGCCCTTTGCCTCAATTTCAGCATGTAATTCCCGGTTTCTTGATTTTTTTTTATACGTAATATATTCTGAGATTTCTTTGATGCCTTGATCCTTCCATTCGTGAAATTTTAGGTTATTAAGGAGCTAACTGACCCGGAAATGGCACTGTGTCGGAAAAGCAAGGCTGCAGCTCTGGATTCGAAGCAGAAAGGAAACGAGTGCTTCTCGAAAGGGGATTATGTGAAAGCTTTAAGCTATTATTCTCAGGTATTAGGATGCTGCTTATCATTTTTGTTTCTATCTATTTTCAAGAACTGGCAGTTTTCTTTTCTCCGAGCGTTTTTTTCTTTGCGAGTTGAAGACTAAAATATTTTTTTTCAAAAAAAAAGTCATTTCTTTTTTTTTGTATGATTTATTGCCCCTTGAATACGTGATTGGTTTTCATCGATTTTTATTTTTTTATTTTCTTTAAGATTCATAAATAGTTGCTGCAGATACTAAAAAGATAGACTTCTGCCTCTTGCCCTTCGTCTTCTTCTTGTTTTTTTTTGGGCAAACATTTATCCATATGTGCTGCTCTCTTTTAACAGGCATTACGGTATGCACCATTGAATTATGATGATATAGATGTGAACTTGGCAGCAACACTCTATGTTAACCGTGCATCCTCCATGCATGTGAGTTTTTCTATTGGAATTGTTGTTCAAGTGAATAGTAATTATCTTTATATGAGTTGATTGAGATCATTTCCTTCCTTCAGAACTTTGTTTAAGAGTTTGGGCAAAGAAGAAACTTTTTGAATGCCACTCTTTCCTGATCATTGAAAAGATAACTGACAAGAATTCACACTCACCTATATAATTTTGTACAAATAATAAGTAAAACATGCTGTGCAGTTTTTAATCTGAGGCAGATGGTTTAGAAAGTCCTGGGCTTCGCATTGTGTTCCATATATTGTCATAGGATACTTTTTGTAATGTATTATTCATTTTTGCTGTGAACTTACCAAGTATAGTTGAGGGTTTAAAAGCCATGTACGCCCTAAGTGAAAACTAGCTGGTATGATGCTTATTATGGTATGGTTCTATACCGCCACATGGTTCAATCAGCACAACTGGTACACTATGTTGATACAAGTGGTGCATGCAAACTGATTGTGCCATACTTGAATCTGTGCAGGAAACTTTGTAGAATTGTGCTCTGAAAATTGATGGAAGTTGCTATATGAAGTGTTACCTAGACACTGACACAGTGCCAAGTGTCCAGGTGTCTCCAAGTGTTTGACACAACCTTCAAAAATCTCAACATGGAAGTCACTTCCATACAATACAATTTACAAAAAAGGAAAATATCTTAAAATATGTTGAAGACGACGGCTTCATTTATTCTATGACAACATTAAGGAAGAAAAGGTGTGACACTGCACTAGGTGGTATATGAGTTTTGGACATGTTAGATGATATTGTTTAAGGGAATACAGTTGAGAATACAAGCTTCATCAGTTGCAATAAGGTGTTTTTCGACAGAACTCCACAAAAGAGTGCCAAGTGTCCACACTCGTACTTGGCATAAGCATGAAACTCCATCTTTAGATTGTGATGGAGTACTGCACTTTGTTTTGTTTTGTCTAAGTGTCTCAAAGTTTGAGCACTATAGAAGTCCCGATAATTAAGTTTCTAGGTAACTTGTGAACCGTAACAATGTCTAGGTAAACCTGGGAATATTTTGATGAACCATTTTTCTTGAATTAATAAACCAAGCTGAATGCTCTATAATTTAATATATGATGGTATAAATTTCTCAAGATGTTTTTTGATATCACCAGATGTAACCATTGTATATTTTATTAACAATCATTAAAATATTTCTGAATCATCAGCAAAAGTTATATTCGATATCATAACCTTCTGTTTTATTTGCTTATCTCCCAGAAATTGGGCCTTTTGGAAGAGTGCATACATGACTGTAACAGAGCTATTGCACTTTCTCCTGGTTATGTTAAGGTAAGCAATGGAATTTACTTCTTTAAATTTAACTTTTGAGTCTCTTGTTTATGCAACTAATTGCGAGCATATGAAGTGTATAGAAGATTCTTAGTGACAAATGAAAGAAATATTAAACCAAGAAATGCGTTAAGGGAAAAATACATGAGCAGACAAGATTCTTAATTGGTTTCTCTTGCAACTTCTTAGATTATATTTGATGAAGAAGATTAGTAGATCAGCAGAGGAAAATCTCACCACCATGTCTGATTATGAAATTAGTTGTACTGAGCGGTGGCTAGGGCTATTTCATTTAATTGTATTACGAGGTTACTGTGTGCTTATGCAATGAATGGAGACCACACTATTTGCTAGGAGTTGACCTTGTTTTTAGAATATGTTGCATCCTCTTATATCTAATAGATCATTAAAATGCCATGAGCTTTTCAAGAGTCACTATGAAATATACATGTCAATATACAGAGCTACACAAATCCACAGACACATACAAATACATGTACATGTACGAAGGTATCACGATTCTTCTAACTGTTATAATTTTCACTGCTTAATCGTGTATCCATTAATGGTTCCTTTTGTTAATATATGTAATTTAGTATGATACTTTTTCACTTTTCTTGGTACTTGTTAATCTTCAATTGCATTTTTTAATTTATTATTTCTTTTAATTGTAGGCATGGTATAGGAGAGGAAAGGCAAATGCTTCATTAAAATGCTATGAAGTTGCGATACCTGATTTAGAAGTTGCCTTTAGCATGGAAGACACTTTGCCTAGGAAGAACCATATAAAAGAAGAGCTAAAGATGGTACTAAGCAAATTAAATAGCACAAAAGGGGCAAGCATCTCAACTAATAATAACAAAAATGAGAAATTGGCTGCTTCAGGTTTGTTTTTTCAACACAATTGAACCTTTAGTTTCTTTTTATCTTTATTTTGCTTGAAAATGTTGATGACCAACCACTTAAATTGCGTGAAATTTGTAGTGTTTGTAATTTTTCTTCATGGCTTATCCATAAGCACTTTATGTGTCCCTTGTTACTGATTTTGCACCCGACGTACTGCAAACTTAGTAGGGGCTAAAGTGCGAGAATAGAGGGCATTTGCTCCTGTATATGCATTTATGGATATCACCCAACGAATAGGTTGCTGAACTAGGGGTGTGTATTGTAGTTGCATAGTTATTGTAGACTATGTGAGGATTGAATGGTTAATTTGTGTCAGATTTGGTTAGATCTCATGCAAATTACGATTTTCAGCCCTTGCACAACTAATATAGCAAAATAACCTCCTAAAGAGCTCTCAGAATTAAGAAAAAAAGAAATATTCAGCATCCATGTTCCAAGCCTGACTTCAGATCAGTTGAAACAGCAGTGCACTAATATGTGTTAGCACAACCAGCTGTAGATCTAATGCGAAATGTGAACATAATTAATAACATCAATCGATTGAAAGATAATTGAAGTATTTTACGACAGAGTGTTGAGATTAGAAAACTAAGGGAGAGATTAAGCAGAATAAGTAAAGGATAGGATAGGAGATGATTCAGAATCAGAAAAAGGAGAAGAATAAAAGATTTAAGAAGATAGAAGAGGGAGAGGGAAAGAAGCCTGTAGTTCATTATTCCACTCAAAATAATTCACATAGATGCCCATACATCACCATCCAAGCGCCACCCATAAAGGCCTTGTTAATGTACTAATCAATCTTCTTTCCCACCTCGACCTGGACTAACCAAGAAATAAATCTCACAAAAATCAGCGAGTAATACCCCTCCAGCTAGCCAACTTTTCCATAATTCTTTTAGAACTCCTAAACTAGGAAAATAAACAATTGACTGATCTTGGTATTACTGGTCTGTCTGGCCACCTAATTAGTCCACTTTAATAACTTTGTATTCTTATTTCTTTTGTTGGATGCTGAATATGGTAAAAGTCCTACTTAAAAGAAAACTATGCTAGCTTCTATTGCGTGCTGCATGATTTAGTTATTTGGACGTCCATCACATCTCAATATAATTCTACATCATTTGAAAACTAAATCTGGACCAAATTGCATGATTGTAGGCTCAAAATCCTGACCCATAAGAGCCCTTTTGGTTGGTCTTAGCTGCACCTGATACATGTAAATACAATCTGTATGTGAAAGATTAGGGTGCGGTCCCTTGACCACACTGCATTCCCTACATAGCCATTATATGTCATCATGCTGCATGTGAGCCGAAAATTTGGTTCACTTAGCACTTGTAGATGCATGTACAATAGGATTAGCATCACGATGCTGCCTCTGATGCCTCCTTATCGTTGTGGGATCACATATTTAGCCCTTTTAAGCTTTGTGTGACTTCATATACAGCCCACTCTGATGCAGGTCCATGTGAATGAAACAGGTTCAATTAGACAGTTAGGTTAGATATTGGTTTTAGGTGAGGTGGATACATGTATTAATTATGGTATAGTCATTGCTGTCAAGAATCCTAAAAAAATATTGCTGTTGTTATTGTGTTTGATAGATTTTATTTATTTAATATATTTTAGAAATACTCACCATATATGCACTTGCATACGTGGCTCACATACAGATATTCAGTATCTAGCCCCTTGACTGCCCTTATACTGCCTCCATTTTTTAAAACATTGATGATGCATTTGGATGTCCATTACGAGATTTGTATTTTTCGATTTTAGATGTACATATGTTCTTCGAAATCCTGGAATTTTTTAACCAAAAAAAAGAAGAAGTCCTGGAATTGGAAATTTCTACTCAGTCCCATGTTTTCCCCATCCTTTCAACTTATATCTGCTTATGACTTTCTCCTTTTAAACAACCAAACAGCTCAAATATCTGAACTTTCAATTTAAATAATATGAATATAAAAAGGGAAAAATTATGGCTTTAATATTCTTAAACCTATGATTAGGTAACCTTGCAATCGCTGTGACATGGCAGAATTAGCAGTAACATGATGTCAGAGTCTGAATACTTTTAGTTGCATTGATAGTGTCAAGCAGCAAAAAGGAGGCTTTCTAAGCTGTGATGTTGATGGCCAAGATTCGGTTAAAAGGAAAATTGCAACAACAGTGAAATATAAAGCAAAATTGTTCGTGTGTTAGGTAAGGAGGTTACATATTGCAAATCCTGCTGGGCCAAGTTGTCATGTAATACAATGGTGATGGCCAAAGACAAATATATTTACAAGAAATGTGACGTTGGCAAGGGGAACTTGCAATTTAAGATAGATTATAAGATTGTCATCATTGAGTATGCATCATTACTGCTAGGAGAGTTGGAAGACTGATGGATGCCATGCTTCCAAGTGAGGTATGTAAGCATCGAGAGGTGGAGCCAGAATTTTCTCTTTAGGGGGTAGTATTGACATTATGAATAAACACTAGTACAATGATAAACCATTTCTTGTCAAAAGAATAAAAATATATGTTTGATTTGAATTTGTGCTTGACATTATCAAAAGCAGCTATAAAAATTAAAATGATGCATTGCTAGTTATATTTCTAATAACTAATATACTATTACTTTTAGTATAAAATTATCAATGGCTTTTTTATTTGGAGCAAGCTGCAAAATTTTAGATTTCCCATGTTATGGAAGACAACTAAAAATAATTCAAGAGCTTAAAAGAATAGCCATAGAGAAGAGTATGACCATTATCAATAACAAAAATTTATTAGCTAAAGATAAAATATTGAGTGATTTAAGGACATGAATTTACAAACATTGTTGTGAAAAATAGTAATAATTTGAAGTTCTTTTTGGAACCGGCCAGAACTGGTCGGAACCGGTCTCGAACCGATTGGAATCGGCCAGAACTAGTAGGAACCGGTGCAAACTGGCCGGTTCGCACCGAGTCGAACTGGTTCTGAATTGATCCCCCTCTCTCTCCTTTTGGTTTTAAAACAAAGCTGGAAAGGCCCAAGAAGTTTATCCGGCTTTGCTAACATTTTCTTTCAACACCCCTTCCCCTCGGGCCAAAAACGTGTCGATTCAACATGATTCAAGGAGGATCCAACTCAAAATAAGGTATGCTTTCTCTTTTCTACCTCATTTTTTAACCAAAAAATGTCTCGAAATTTGCAAAATGAGAAAAGATCATGCCAAAATTATTGATTTTTTTGATTTTGGCACGATTTCATGATATGTTGCAGATTTATAGATGATTTGTACAATCCTACAATTTTTTTTAATTTTCGGATTATGTATAGCTTTTAATGTTCCGAGTAATATAGTGGATCCTATTATCTGCAGCCATAGGCAACCTATGCCTCATATGGTTACGGATATGAATATAGTGTGTCTGAGGCATCGTCTTCTAGTGGCTATTATTCTACGTAGCCCGGAGCATTTTACGGGTTGGATTTTGCTGTCGGCATATTCAAATGGCCCCCTCCATAGCTGTATTATCAGCCAGTGTTCACCTTTCAGAGCTAGAGATTCAACGGAAGATCCGAGAAGTGCTTATAACCTAGAGCACGTTGTTTATGGGATGAGCGTACAGAACTACAATGTCGTTTGGTTAGAGAGATGAGCCAATGTGCCTCTCGATTATGCTAGTGATTCGAATATCCATGAGAAGCATTGCCACTCAATGTAATTTTGGATATCGATATATATGTTGTACTTTAAATATATGTAATTGATTACATTATTTTATATTTTTCATCTCACTAGTTGATTTTAGAATATTTCATGTTGCTTCTAATAGCATGCAACATCTCACTAATCATTTTATATTTTGTGTCACTTTAAAACAACAAGATGTATCATTTAGATTATACTGGGATCATAGAAATACCAAATTATATTTAAAATTATTGAAATAGTTGAAAAAAATGATACCAATAAATCAAACCTAAAAAGTTATTTTTTAAAAAATGGGCATGCCAGTTCTAGACCGGCACCCCAAGCGTATTGTGTCGGCACGGTACCGAATCGGTACCATTTCGAACCATCCGTTGACTGGTATGGGTCTCGATATCGGTTTGGCGGACCTTGATTAAATATGGTTGCTAGAAAAGTCTTATATACATGCATACTTAATAAAAATTAATTCTAACAATTTATATTACATATGAGAGAAATCAAAGTTTGGGATTTAGGAAAAGGTTGATGAAATAAACTTGCAAAAGAGATAAAAGAAAATCTAGATAAGAAAAATGAATGTGCCTCATTAGGTGTTCCATGCTATAAATCAACAAGTTCGTTTACAACTCTGCCTTGGCATTGAAATCTCTCTCTCTCTTTCTCTCTCTCTCTCTCTCGCTCGCTCTTGTGCTTGCTTGCCTGCTTGTGTTTGGTTTCCAGTCTAAAACATAATGGTGACCAATCCATCAATCACACCTTACTAAGTCAAATGGGGAAGGTGTATTGCTTGCTTGCTTGGTCTAATTTACAATATTTTGTTCTTCTTGTTAATTACTAGCTACATAACCTTTCTAATCACCCAAACTAAGCCTTGATTAGCTCATTGCTTGCTGCACTATTACTACCGTTCTTGGGGACTAAGGCTAAGTTTCAAGGGTCTCTCCAACCCATGGTGGTTCATTAGATTTGGTGGCCAAACCAAACATGGCCCATTCGTGAATGAGTTGGTCTCAAATAAACCCTGACCCAACCCATTTATGAAAAATCCTCACCCACAATTTTGAGTGGGTTTAGGCAGGTTGTCTGGTCCTGGTTAGAAATGGCCTCCTCTATAAGAAGCTTTGATCATAGTTCCTGATATAATGAGGCCTCCTCTGTAAGAAGCTTTGATCATAGTTCCTGATATAATGAATCGTACAGTGATCAAGATAATTTTAAGTAAGAAAGGGAAAAAAACTATATGATGGAGGCACGAATTTGATACTTTCTATTATTAATTATCTCGTGAATCATCTAAATTGAAAAGCATCTAGTACGTTTAAAGTTGAGGATGACTTCTTTATTCAGCAGAATTGATAATGCAAATTGGATGTTAGATTTTGTTTTATATTCCTTTAATGAATCTTAAATGAATTAAAGGGGGAACAATGAGGAATACTGTTACAGAATATAGGTTGTTCCGAAACCTTTTATGATTCTGTTATGTAGAAGTGTTATGCTTCATGGTCGTTAGGGGACTTTGGCTAAAGCTATAATCCTATCTTTCATGTAGATTAGGCTAACAGGGTTGTAAAGTCATTAATATGGTTTTTTGAAGTGATCTCTTAGGCTAGGCTTTGGAAACTCCAATTTTGTAATTTGAAATTAAACTAATGAGAAAACATCTTCCCATTCGTTGTTGTAGGTTTAACAAACACTCTAGTCCATTTTGATAATTACTCTTTTCTTCACTTATCTTCACGTCTTCATGATGTCATTAAGAATGTAAGATTTGGCTGATAAAACAAGCTGGCAATAACAACAATGTTACCACAAAGCTAGTCTTGTTTTCCTATTATTTTTTCTAAGATGAAACCCTTCATTTATCTCTCTCTCTCTCTCTCTCACTCTTTCTCTCTGTATTGTGCTTATTTAAATTTTTCACATGAACTTATATATTGCTGAAATCAAGTTGTTGATGTTATTTTCTGTAATTTCAAACTTAATAATTGGCATTTTTTTATAAAATTCTATTTCTGAAGTCAATTCCAAAGTTTCTACAGAACCCTACAATCTAATGCTTCCAGACCCTAAATCTGGGTCACCTATCTGTCTCGAACTAAACCTCTTCCTGATTAAGGATTATCTGTTGTATTATTATTTGCCATTCATCGTAAAGTTTTAGTGTTACAGATACAATACTCTGCCAAGGTTTATCTGATCATGCTTACTAATTAGCACTAGAGGCTCCCTTGCTCGAGTCCATGCCTTTAATTCGTTTTTTCCCTAGTTTAACTTAATATAGCTTCTTTTGCTCCTTTAGCTTATGAAACTGCATGATCACCTGGTTGCTTTCATCCATGTAAATTGAAGTCTATTTTTAGTAATATTTTCTTGGTATCATGTTGCATTTGAATTTAACTAGTTTACACTAAAACATTAAGAATTGTAGTATTGTGTGAGCAAATGTGTTTTCTTCAAGTTATGTATATAGGTTTGGCTGACCCTTTTTTTTTCCTGTTATTTGTTTTTCTTCATGATAATAAGTTAAGCTTAATAGAGTTTTGAAAACATGGAAGGCTCTGCAAATGTTTAGTCCAAGTATGGATAAAGGAAGGGTGGTGTCTGGTTTCCAATCTGTTTTATTTTAACCAGTCCAATTTAAGTCGATTAATGGAAGAATTTTCAAAAGATCAACAACATTAGGAAATTGGCATTTCCTTCTGCATGGCAGTTCCTTTATTTTGATATCATTGAGAATGGATTTTCATGTGGATATTTTTAATGTGTATTTGAATTTTTTGAGGAATAATGTGATATTGGACTTAAATGACAGCTGAATCGTACCATATTGCACTACAATGTGTCTTCATACCATCTAAAGGCAGAGGAATGACTTCCGCAGATGACATCCCTCCAGCTTCATTGCTTCATACTGAAGAACCACTTGCTGCGGTATTATTTAAATATTTCCTTCATCTCCCTCAAGTCATCTGATTTTTTGTGGTTGTCTTCTTCTTTCTAGTTATGCATCCACATTTTTGTGGTTGTCTTCTTCTTTGTAGTTATGTATCCACATATACGTATAACAAGTAAACAATGCCAGGCGTCTCCACTGATCCTAACAATAATTCATCTTCAATCAATCGTCAGCATATAATTCTAGACTTTCAGTCATGTTTGAATTTTGTCCTTCTGCTGAAGTTGCTATATGTTCTTACTTGTAACAGTGAACTGCAGATTGTGATGAAGTCTTGCCGGGAGACTCATTGCCATTTTTGCTTCAGCGAAGTTCCAGCAGACGTCTTATTCTGTCATTCATGTACGATACCAATTTACTGCTCTCAGCATTGCCAGGAACAAGCGGGAGGGCAGCAGTTTTTGAGGAATGAAGGCAGTTTCACTGTACAAAAGTGTCTATCAGCAGAACTTGAAAAACATGTAATGAATGCCAGCTTGGCAAACCAAGTCAGTTGCGCCGCAGCAGATATGAACATTAAGAAAAATCCTGAACACAGACATGAATGTGGAGGTGCACATTGGTCTGCTGTTTTGCCCCATGACGTCGTTTTGGCTGGACGAGTAATGTCTAAGTATATAGAAAAGAAGTCTTCTGGGAAGATTTCTAATCCCCTGGAAACTTTGGTAAATATCTTGGTTTACTTAAATATTTATTGTCAACTGCTTTATGCTCTCAACATCTGCAGGAAAGATCCTTTGCTAAGTTAACATCATTTTTGCCATTGTTTTGATAGGAGTTCGCCCACAATTACTGTCAGATTCCTTTGGCTAATAAATTGGAGTTGCATATATATGCAACTGTCCTTTCGTATTGTCTCCAGAATTATTATGGTTCAGATTTCCCATCCATTGGGGCTTCTGTATCACAGGTAATCTGCAAATTAAGCGTTTTTGGGAACTTTTATAATCCTTTGCAGAGCAATTACCTAAATTTAGGTTTTCTTTTTAAAATGCATGAAGTGTATTTAATTCACAACAAAGTTCGTTGATTGAACTGGGGTATCCCCACATGTAGCTGTACTTCCTAGGGCTGTGTTAGCACACAATGCTATTAGATGTCATTTTACCTTCATTAAGATGTTATTTTTGTAAATTATAGATTGTTTACATTTTTCATTGGAGCTTATAATACCACAAATACTGCAAGCCATTCATGGCTGAGATAACAAACTATAAACATGGAAAATGTTGAAAAGCATTCCAAGCATTGGAGCTGACATTAAAAAACATTTGTTTTGCCGTACCTTGTGAACTTCATATTGGTTTGTTTCTCAATGTCAAGAAGCCACATTGAGTCTGGTGTTTAAATATCCAAAGGGTATGAGATCTATGCATTAACCAACTGCCCTCTTTTTAAATATCTAGGTGGGCTTAGGCCTTCCTTTTCTGTCCAAAGAAGTCAGTGTTTGAACATACAGCTGTGCCTCTTTATGCCTCTAATGAGGATAAATGCCCACCATTAATACCAAGGATAGACTTCAAATGCAATACACACTCAATAGTCAATACGATCCACATATTTGTACACAATATATGCAATTTAAATAGACTATCTCTGACAAGTGTACATTCTCCAATGGAATATCATAGATGGGCAGTTTGCCCGGTAGATTTTAAAAGCACTAAATTTTTGAGATATCATGAACAATTAAATGATAGTGTTAAACTCTAGCTAGTAAAATGGACGGATCCAAGGTAGTTGCTTGCATGGGTAGTAGCTAGAGCTAGAACATCCATAAAAAAGATCTTAAGCTAAGGTGTGTTGGATCCATGGGGCATTCTTTTACAAATTGGCAAGCCTAAGGATGCATTAGCTTTGAGCAAATGGATCATGGCTGTAATTGGCTTCATCTTCTAGGCAATGGTATCCAAGGAGAAAACTCTCAATAGATTGAGAAAAAGTTTAGTGTTTTCACAGAGAGAGAAAGCCAAAGCATAAAGATGCCAATATGCTAGTGGAAATGAAAGTGAACATCTGTGAAAGGAGTGCTACCAAGGTTTTAAATACCGTTGGAACAGCATGGTACACCAGTGCTATACCAGTTTGATAGGGTTCCAGCATGGGGACCCCCCCTAGGTCACCAAAATCTCAAAAAAGAGGGCATCCCAGGTGGGTTGGGTTGTTATTGACTGGCATAGATCCTTGTTCGGCCGGTACAATGAATGGATCGTGCATCCTGGTTGGAATGGGTTGGTATTGGTTAGTACCAAGACAACTGATTCGAAGGGCATTCAATGGGGCTTAATATAAAAAAGTCATGGGAGAGAGAGAAGACAAGGGAGACTTCATCCATGGTGTTGCTATCGATGGAGCAGTCTCGATGTGTCAAATATGGTAGCAAAGGGCAATTACTCATCGAACGGGGACAACGGAGGGTAGCAAGTGGGAGTGCTAGGTAGCGGATGGGAGGTGTAGACGAGTAAAGGGGGTTAGGGCACGAGATAAAGGGGAGAAGAGTAAAGAGAGTTCCTTTTTCTAAAAAAGTAGAAATCAATTGAATATAAATATATATGAAAAAGTACCAGATCATATTACATTGGGCATTTGTTATAGCGGTTGGAGATTTATGTTTGCTATTAAGATTCATGGGTTTGAATCTAAGCAATGACATGTTTAATTGAATTTATTCCGATCTATTGTTTTTGCCAATAACTTTTTCGTATGTCATCATTAAAATTATAATAAATATTTTTATTGTCTTGGAGAATTATTTTTCTTTGCATGAATTTAATATTTTCCATGTTTTCTTTTTTTTCCATCTGGAAAAGCTATTTTTGCCAATAGCTTTTTGTATGTCATCATTAAAGTTACAGTGAAATATTTTGTCCAGATGATTTATTTTTGTCAATAAATTATTATTGTACTATCTAGATGAACCATTAAAATTATTTTTGTCATCAGTACTTTGTTTGGATGAATTTTTAAGAAAAGGTGATGATAGCAATTATGTATAGTTAAGTTATTATTTACTAATTCCTGTATATTATGTAATAATTTCATGAAAGTACTAATCTCTTGAACAAAAATGCTGATATATATATATATAATAATAATAATAATAATAATAATAGTAATAATAATAATATTTTAAGGATATATATAGTACTTTGTGAGGATATATATATATGTGTGTGTGTGTGTGTGTGTGTGTGTGTGTGTATAACATTTATTATTTTTTGTGGGGGTAAAAATAATATTGCACATGGGATTCGAACCCATGCACCTGTGTTCATGGTTCTTCCATTTAACCACTGAGCGAAGAGATACGTTCAAAGAAGACAAATATTTTTCTTAAAGTATGTAAAAGAGCAACAATTTAAAAAAGGGACTTTTGGGCATCCTGGTATGATACTTGGATTTTTTCCCATACCATATGTTGGGTACTGGTTCCATACTGGCCTGGCAAAAACCAATACCACCTCTGGTACCAGTTTTTAAAACCTTGAGTACTAAAACTAATAAGGTAAACAAAGATAAAAATATTTTTTTTGTCTAAAACTACAATAACCGAGAATGCAAGTAGTTGCAAAATCTGAGTATTTCCCTCTAACATGAAATGTCTTATGTTAGAATGAACATGCATCTGCTCAATGCTATTAAGAAGAGAAAAATTCTCATGAATGTTGGAACATGGAAGGTAAACAGTTGCTAGGGTCATCAAAACAGAAAATGTTGGTGATATATAGATATTGGTCGTTAGAACTTAGAAGGTAGATAAAGTTTCATCATAATTAAAAAGTATGGAGATCATGAAGCTTGGTTTTGAAATTGCTTCTTTGGTAAAGCTATGAAAAACAAGGTAAATCATCAATGCATGCGTATTGTGTACAACATGGGAAGCCAGTGAGCAGTTCAAAATGTCCACTATTTGGTTCACTGTCACATTATATTCAATGGCATTAGGTTATAAGCTGATGCATTAGCAGTAGATTCTATCATGAAAAGAATACATGGAACTAATTAAATAATAACTAGTTTCTGTTTTTTAATATTTTGATTCTCTTATTGTACAAAGAGTCCTTCTAATTCCTGTAGCAAAACAATCGCCTTGGAATAGTTGCCTTGGCCAAGAATTCAAAACCAATTGGTTAATTTTAGGTTGAGAGTTGATTCAAGTACACTCTCGAAGTTTATTATGCAAATTAGGTTAAAATATTTATTTGCAAATTCCACTTTTTATTATATGTACATTAATCATGGGCTTTTCTTGTTTAATAAGTATGTGCTAATTACATGGTAATTATATACAGATACTATATTGTTGGGCATAATGCAATTTTTCATTGTTGTAGTGGTAATTACTATAATAGACGTCTAGAGAGTAAAAAACAAGCTTGTGGGAAGAAAAAAGCTGCTATCGTGCAGGTTTTATTTTACTGTTATTTTTATTTTTTTTCCTTTCTTTTCATATTTACCAAACTATACCCTTTTATCAATCTGTACACGATATTGGATGCATAAGAATGCCAGCCATCTATGCATGGCTTTATACTAATTTGTAATTCTTTCCAACTAAGAAAGTTTTTAAAATTATACCGATGATATATAGAGAACTCCTTGCATTGCGTCATATATGTGAAATCTTCATATATGAATCCTAGTTTGAATTTCATAGGGACAGAAGGTGACACCGGGTCAGAACTTGTGCATAGTGGGATGCAAATCCAGATCAGGATATGCTTTGAGATGTTTTTTTGAGTTCTATATCTTTAACCTAATGTAAGAGCTTCTGTTCAGTGTTTTCTTCCAGCCTCCATTGACCGGTGCCTTCTATGATATGGTGGAGCCCACTACTGTCACTATGGACTAATGTGTGTAAGGATGTGCTAGGACCCTGCTTATCATTTCTCGCTTCCTTACCCATCCATGCGCTGACCAATGGTTTTTATTACATATTCAACCCCATCCTAGCAACCAATTTTGATAAGCAGATACCTTGGCAAGAATGAGCGGAAAGCCTCAGCCTCTACAGCATACCTGGACATGTATAATTGGCCCATGCTGTAGGACCATGATCAGGGTCCATTTGTGGACAGTGGGCCCTCCCAAGTAATCCAATCATTGCATGCCATGTGGATAACAATAAAAAATAATCATGCTATTGTTTAAATGTATAATTTTCTTTCCAACTAACATGATACACTAATTTTTAAAATATTATTTTTATGAAAGAAATGATGAAATGATAAATAATATGCTATTTAGATTATAGCCATGGCTTAAAATAGGGGCCATTATAATGTTATTAGGCTGTTACAACGGTTTCAGAGGGGGTCAGCTGTGTCGTGCATATTAATAACAGGCAATTAAATAATAACCATTGTTTGACCGTTATCATGTTACAGTGGAAATTATATAATGAAAATAGTGGCTGTTATTTGCAAATCGTATGTTTCCTGATGAAATAATATTATTTAGAAAACTAAATTTTGGCTTCAAGTTTTCCTGAAAAAATAACAACTACTGGTTTTAATAACACTGCTCTTAATATTTTTTCCATTGTTTCTTTTTTGTTGTAACACCACCATAACAGTCATAACGCCATTGTAGCGGTAATTATTTAATATTATTTTGTTTTCAAGGATGGAGTCCGTAAAGGCCGTAATAACCATTATAATGGCCACTACTGGTTTCAAGAGGGGTCTGTTATAATGGCATACTGCCATTATTGAAACCTTGATTAAATGTATATTGGAGCAAAATAACAGCTAAATTAAAGGTCATTACTGAAAAGGCTGTTATCTGTGTCAAGGTGCATGCATTAGTATGCTCACACATATGTCAGTGTCTGTGTATATATGATAAAAATATTTTTCAAAGAAAACTCGTAGCTGAATCAAACTAGAGGTGGTGCTAAATCTTGTGCTCTACCTTCGCTGTGGTCTTTTGGATAATTTTAACTTTTGGCATGAAGACAATGTTTATTCCTAATGACATACCCATTAATCAGTGAGTTTTGTCTATCAACCAGTAGGCCTCTTATCTAGTCTTGTGCAGGCATTTTTGTGGTCTTGTGCATGATGCCTCCAGGAAGAACCTATAAATGGGCCTATTGCCACTCAAGCACCTATTGCCTTGCCAAATTAATTCATACATCAGAATATCTTACAGGCCCCTTCTCCCAGGTTACATTAATTCTTTATGCACTCCTTTATTCACATGCAGATCATGATCTTGGTCTTTGATTACAGAATACATGGAAAGAATACATGAACCATAGCCACATGAGCCTGGATGATATCATGTAAAAAGGATGGAAGTTAAAGTAAAATAAAGAATTGCATGTTTTGTTAGTATGATGGAGTTCTATCAACCTAAAGTTTTATCCCTTTCAAGATGTAAAATATTGGCCATTATAACATTATGGACATTGTTATAATGATTTTGATGCCTCCATTATATTATCTAACAATAATGGAGTAAATTTAAATAACAGTTGCTATATAATTAGTTAAAATTATCGTTGTTCAACTAAAATAATGACTATTAGAGATACTTTCAGTAATCTCATCTCAATAAAATCATCTGTATTTTTTTGGAAATAATGCATTATAAAATAAGATTTTGGATAGTGACAAAAAATTAATGATATTGTGGATTAGGTATGTACCACATATCAAATATTTATTAAAATCCAATGGCTAAGAAGGAAGCAAGTGACTTAATCAAAATTAATAGCCAGGCTAGTTTCTTTCTATTTCATTTATTCATTTTGGACACCAAGAGACAAATAAGACAAGTCCTCTTCTACTAAATCATTAAATGAGAATTTGATAACAGCTGTATTTGTTGCTCACACTGGGCGTGCCAATTAATTGTGGCCTTTTCATCCAAATTATGGATAACTCAGCCAGTTAATGCCATTTTGCAACAATTTGTAAAATTTTACCCCATATTTTAATAACCATTATTTTCCCCCTCATGTACACAACCTAGGACTGAATCAAGTGAATAATGTGTGTTATCAATAAATAATGTGATGGCGGGCCACTACAGGGAGAAGAGAGAGAGGAAGAAGGGAAGGAGGAGGAAGAAGAGGTTATAGAGACGCAGGAAGAAGAGAAGAGGAAGAAGAAGAAGAAGAAGAAAGGAGGCTAGGTTTTCATTCAATCATTCAATTGCCCTAATTCATGAGAGGGGTGGCCTTTATATAGCCTTACATCAGGTCAAATGACAACATACCAAAATTGGACTCTCAATCGATTGACTAAGTCAACCGATTGATTACATATCAAAATCGATTCAATCACTCGACCGAATTACATGACTCAACAGCTAACCCAATTGACTTGACTAAAACAAAAGCAACTAACCAAACTGACTCGACCAATAACAAAAGCAACTAACCAATTGACTCGACCAATAACAAAAGCAACTAATAATACAATAAAGTAGAGATGACGCGGACTCGAGTGGGCCCAATCTGGATGTCCAACTCAAACTGCTCTGATGGCTCCATCATCTGAATGAAGGGCTCTGATGTCTCTATCAACTCCTTCTAGGTGGAAAAAACTCGACTCCGTCGAGTGCAGATCTGGCCGGAAAAATTTTTGCAGGCATGATGAAGGTGGTGCTGTTGGGACCAAAGTTGGCGAAGAAGAAGGTAACGCATACATGACAATGAAGCTGATGTGGTTGCCCGGTGTGGTCCAGTGGTCGTAGGAGATTGGGAAGGGAAAATTGGTTGTGGTGTGAATGGAATTTGGGAGGGAAAACTGGCTATTGTGTGAACGGGATTGGGGAGGGAACTGGTTTGGTGGAGTCGGATAAGTGTGAATAGGGTTGGGGGGAAGGAGAGGGGTTGCAGTGTGAAAGGGGCTGAGGTAGTTGGGCTGGTTGGGTTTTGGTTTTTGAAGTGGAGGGCGGGCCTGTGGAGGCCCGCGGGTAGAAGAGGCTGGGGTAGTTGGACCCGAAGGGCCTGCGGTCTGATGGACCCGAGGGCCTGGGTGGGCCATGGGTCAATAAGAGGGGGGAAAGGAAGGACACAGGCCTGAGAACAAATTAGGCCCGTGAGAAGGTGGTAAGCGGCCAAGAATGGAGATAGGGATGGGGAAGTGGAGGTGTGAATGGGGATTTGGGTTTTGGGGAGGGGCAATGGGCGGTGAGGAAGATGGAGTGGGGGTTGTATGAGGCGTTCGGCAGCATCAGCCGGTAGGTGGTGACGGAGGGAGGTGAACGGCGGTGTTGGCGGAGGAGGCGGCGCTCGGGCGATCTGCCGGTGGTGGTTCGGTAGTGAGGAAGAGGACGGAGGGCGTTGCAGCGGCGAAGGGCAGGCGGAGCGTGGCGGCTGGCGCAGAGGCGGTGACGGGTGGGCGGTGACGGCTGCTAGCGACGATTCGGGCGCCGACGGCTTGGGCGCCGACGGCTTGGGCGTCGACTGCTTGGGCATCGGCGTTCGGCAGCGGAGGTACTGCGGCGGAGGACGTCGTGGTGCGGCAGCTGCGGCGTGGTGACGAGGGCAATGCGGACGACCTTGAGGGAGAGGGCGGTTCCGCAACGTGAGGGAGAAGATCGGGAAAGAAGATGAACAGGTATTTTCTCTCTTTCTTTTTTTTCGGATCTGGGCTAACGGGTTGAGGGTTAACGGGTTTTAGCACTTACCCAGTACCTTAGCCTTCTTCAACCTCCCAACGGTTCGAGAGGGCGAGCCGCTCCTCGCGGCGGCAATTGCGAGGATGGGCTGCGGCGGGGCTTTGCAGCGACGGGCGGTTGCAGAAGAGGGGTGGCCGGTCATGGCGGCGGCCGAAGGCGGCTTCCGGCGGTGAAGGTGGAGGTGGGGTGGCACTGCGGGTGGTCTGCTCGTTAGCGAAATTCGGCGGTGGGGAGGCGGCTCGATGCAGAGGTGGGGGAGATCTTCCTATGGTGGTGGCCATAGATGCTGTGCGGCGGCCTCGGACATGGGAAAGGGGGGGGCTCTCCCTCTCAGTTCCAACAGAGGAGGGAAAAGGGTTCCAACAGAGGAGGAATATTTTTTTTTTTTATATATGGTGAAAACCGAGAGGGGGAGGAACGAGGTGAGAGGGAAGGCTTCAGTGGCGGTGGGGTGCTGGCACAGGAGGGAGGGAACAAACGGGGGTCTTCTCCTTTGGCAACAGATGAGGGGCTTTTTTCCTCTTTTTCTTCGTGTGAGGGTTGAGAGAGAGAGAGAGAGGAGAGAAAAGAAACTGGATCGTGGCTTTGACAGCAGGGGCAAAGCCGGCCTGCTCTGATACCAAGCTGATGGCGAACCACTGCAGGAAGAAGAGAGAAAGAGAAAGAAGAAGGGAAGGAGGAGGAAAAAGAGGTTATAGAGACGCAAGAAGAAGAGAAGAGGATGAAGAAGAAGAAGAAGAAGAAAGGAGGTTAGGTTTTCATTCAATCATTCAATTGCCCTAATTCATGAGAGGGATGGTCTTTATATAGGCCTTACATCAGGTCAAACAATTGACAATATACCAAAAGTGGATCTCAATCCGTTGACTAAGTCAACCGATTGATTACATACCAAAATCGATCTAATCACTCGACCCAATTACACGACTCAACAGTTAACCCAATTGACTTGACTAAAACAAAAGCAACTAACCAAACTGACTCGACCAATAACAAAAGCAACTAACCAATTGACTCGATCAATAATAAAAGCAACTAATAATGCAATAAAGTAGAGATGACGCGGACTCGAGTGGGCCCAATCTGGGGGCCTAACTCAAATTGCTCTGATGGCTCTATCATCTGGATGAAGGGCTCTGATGTCTCCATCATAATGGTTTTAGAAGTATAAGTCCTTGTTTGAGGGCTTTAGCATTATTCAAACCTTAATTTGTATTTGTATGGAGCTCTATGCAATAATTTTTACACACAAGTCCTTGGATTTTGTACCAAATAAACCTCCTTTCAGTAATAACCGTAAATATATCTCAACAGTTTTATATTTTCTGACTAAAGGCTTGTGGACTCTTAGTAATTATTGGATAGTTTCATCTTGTGCTTATATTTGTGATTTTATATATGAATTCTTTCCTGATATAATAATATTAAGTGAAATGTTAAAAAACATATAAATATAACTGTTGCTTGACAGACATTGACTTGATGCTTAATCTCATTTATCAAGGCTTATATATTTTCCATGCACAGTATTGGTATTTTAACAAGTCAAGTAGAAAAACAAAATCTAAGATTTATGCAACTTTCAGTTATGTTTACCATTTTACAAAATATTGACGTGAATCTTCACCTTTTCTGCAGTTGGTTCTGCTGATTTCCCAAGTCAAGGTGAATTCTATGGCAGTTGTCCATATGAATTCGTTAGATGGACATGAGGCACTGAAGAAGCCACTGAAGCTCTCCACAATAGAAAATGCTTTTACCTGCAATACAGAACAGGTTTGTTTGAGAATAATATATTTTGAGTGTCATGCTTTTTGTTCCATATAAACCTATTTCTTTTCATAGCAGCTGATAGTTCTCCATTAAGCATTGATTCATTGATAAAAATATCTTCAGAGTGTATATACCTTGTACTTCTTGTTATAAGGTTTTAAAAAATAAGATTTTTTGATCAAAATGGCAGCCTTTATCTTCATCATGGATTCTATCCATATCATAATTTTTGCTACGCATTTCTGAATAATATTTCATTTTGGTCTATGTTTTAATAAGACTGCCTCTCCAGAGAAGTATCAAAAATAATGTATCTTTTAACACTTAAAACAAGGAATCAGCATTGACTGCAACACGAATAAGAAATGTATAAAGGTTACCTGTATTTTTAAAGCTAATGTGGTGATCACCACATCCTCCATGTAAGTGAATCTTTATGGTTGTTATATTAGGATGCTCTAGTTTGTTTGGAAGAAGAGCGATCAGGTTAGAAGTTTCATGTGGGATTTTGTAATTAGTTTACAACTTTACACTGAGGTTATTGAAACCTTAACTAATCCTTTTTTGGAAGTAAATTTTTTTGCGAAAAAGAAGAAAACTATTCAGATGATCCATATTGGGGATTATATTAAACAAGGGTAAACAGAGAAATACGAATCAAATATATCTTGAGGTCCAAGCCACTTTGTGGACATGTTCATGCTTGTGTGTTAAATGCATGGCTGTCAAGTCTGGTCTGGAGGTGTCATTTAGGGGAAATTGTTCCTACTTCATCATATTGGGACCCATTGATGGTTGTAATAAGATTTTTGCAATGGCCTACCTGCTATTTGGAAGGGTATAGTATATACAAATAGTTTGCCTGCTTAAGGTCGTGATAAAGTACAAAACACCTTTGTTTATTAACTCAGCTTGTAGTTAATGTTTGCTCATGCCTCACATAAAGAAAAAAGCATGACTCTTTATACTTTTCCTGGATGCCTGCGTGTATTTCAAGAACATGAGCAATACATAGGGTTTACCATGAAATAGATAATCTCATTTTACTCTTATAATTTGACATTTGCCATTTTGTATCTGTTAAACAAATTGTCTCACCTTTTTCTTTTTCCTCCAAAGCTTTGCACTTTGCATGCGTGCTGCTAATTGGAACATATGTTATTTATTCATTTCTTCAGCAGAAGTTGTTGATACTGCATTTTTACCAGGAAACATGTTCTAGCATCTGGAATAACAATAATTTGCTACTTACCTCCTTAATGCATTCTAGATCATGTGGCAAACAAACATTACTGTAGTGCTGATAAAAAATTTAATCTAGTTGCAAAATAGGGAATTTTTGATCTACACGAGTCTGGATATTTAGAAAGTTAGATCTAATCTTGAAATAGGGTTTAGAGAATTCTGGATAGAAGCACGCTAACTTCTATCCTATGAAAAAATTCACCCCATCCAGTATATTCATTTCTAGCAATCATCTCTGCGGATACAATGATCCAACCATTGTGTTTGCTCCTCCGAAGCAGCCATGTAGAAGATAAAAGAAAAGACAAGGATGGTTGAGAAACTGAAAAGTAGGAAGGTCTTAGGGAAGTAAAACAGAAAGTAGGTAAAGATTGAGATAAAATGGTGATATTCATTGCAAGTGTTTCTGGATAATGAAAACATGTCTTTATATGTCGATACAGAAGATTCTTGTAACCATGGTCATCAACGCAGTCAACAACTATATTGGAGTTCTTCTTTAAGCAAAGGTTCATCATGAACTTGAACATTTAGTGGATAGCCACTGTTGGTGTCCCATGAAGAAAAAGTAGTGGGCCTCTAGAAGAGTTCTTCTCATGAGCTAGGTTAGTTGGTCAAACCAGAAAAAGATTTGAAACTAAATGAATGCACAAAAGAAAATCAAAACTGGAATAAAATAAAAAATGAAGAACAAAAATTTTGTAGTGCTATTTGTTTTTGTTATTAATTATCATGCGGCCATTTAAATAACGATACTGTAAATTATATCTGTGCTGTCACCTTTTCCATATAGAAAAGAACTATATTTTATAGCTTATATAAGATACTTATGTTCAAGGGTTCGCAGATTTTTGTGAGCAGACTGCTTTTTGTTAGAAATTCTGCATCTATCATGTTGGGTTGCTCTGTAGGTTTTACAGAATAAATAAACTTCTATTTGGATTAATTTTTTTTTTTTCTGACTATGTTGTTTCATATTTAATTTTGTATCGACTCCAACTTTTAGGCTTTCCATATTTTCTTTTGGTATAATTTCAGGATTTTGATATAATGCTTTACCACTCATGACCAATAACTGACTTGCAAATACATTACTGCATATGGACTATTTATTCAACAAGATAAAATCAAATTATAGGTTGCATTTGTATTATCTTTCATGACCAACATTTTTAGCTGTTGCAAATTCAAAAATCAGTATGCATAGCAAGTGTGCTAGTAATATGAGCTGTTAAATAATAAAGGATGCATGAACATCTGTTCAGCATAAACCGTTTGTCTTACAGATTCAGAATATTACATACATTATGATGATCAGCATCAACAATAACCCCTTTTTAACTAATAATATATGTTCTATGCAAATACTGTATTAAACCTATTCTACATGTCAGAATTATTGGGATCCTTGTGTCTAGCATTTTAATGTTATGTTGCAGTTGTGAGGCATGCTTTAGAAGCTAAGAGGTGAAACTTATTTGTGCAGTACTCTTCAAAAACCTTTAGCTTAGAAACTATTACTCAGGTCTAAGGATAATAATCAACTATAATGCATCACATCAAGTGTTTGCTACAAGTTTTCTGTTATGTAAATTAAATACAGGCATCAGAAATATGACTTGAAATGGCCCAAGAAAAAATGCTAGCACAAGGGAGAGTTTCATCCACTAAAGAGAACAGCTAATGAGCACTTGTCGAGGAAAAATTGCCAGTGTCAACATGTATTAACAACTTGATTGACCACAAAACAAATGTTTTTTTTAAGTGAAATATGGTGGTAGTGCCACCTTCTAGGTTCAAAGCTGGAATCTCTCCCAGTGCTATGATATGGAGAAGGGTGCTAATAAGCTGACCTAAGCCTCATTGGCAAAATGAATGCACACTTCGTCGCATGTAATGATCAAAAAGTTGAGCCCAATAAAATTATTATTTCTGCAGAGATATCAAACTTTTCCATATTTAGATTATGCTTTTTCTTTTCAAAATCTCTTACAGATGCTTCGGAACTTCCCGTTGTAATAGAACAAATTCAAGTCCATTGCCTCTAATTTAAATTCTTAATAAAGTTACAAGTCCGCTGCCAGTGTTCTGAAACTGGTGACTGGTGTCTAGGTTATATTTTTTTCTGTCCTCAGTTAGCTAGCAATCAGATTGTGGTCCAATCAGCAGACCTAATTTCCCACTTTCAACCCATGTTTGCATTTAAGCCTTCCTTTTCTACAACACCCCAGTGCTTCAAACCCCTTCTTTTGCCTTAGCTGGTGAAGTATGATCATTTACAATTTAAGACCATTTGATAGTAGGGTCTTAATTTGTCCTCTAAGTTGGTGCCAAATTTCTAGCCAAGGGAACATTGGGCAAGAGGTCTATATCATAATACCTAGAAAGCCATGTTATAAATGTTTATGCATTACTGATTATTCGTGTATGACTTTTCTTTTGTGTGAAGATATTGGAAAATATGTTGGGAACTAGTTGACTATATTTCTATAAAACTTTTTTTTTTTTTACTATGAGTAATATATACACATTTTCTTTGCTGACTTAAAATAATTAAATGTCCTTTTTTATTTATCTTGTTCTTTATTGTGTGTTTTTAAAATAGGCGAGAGTAGGTCAAGCTATCTATTCAACTGGAAGCTTGTTTAATCACTCCTGCCAGCCAAATATTCATGCTTATTTTCTTGCGCGGATGCTTTTAATACGTTCAACAGAATTTGTGCCAGCATGGAATCCACTTGAGCTATCTTATGGTCCCCAGGTATTTTTGCGGATATTATCTGCCAGTGTTATATCAACAACCATATCTATTTCCCTCTCTCTTCCTCTCTCTCTCTCTCTCTCTCTCTCTCTTCTATTCTGTATATGAATTTTTACAGGTGGATTTAGGTTGTTAGTATCTATTCTGCTTCACCAGTGAAAAATTTCCTTGCAGGTTGGGCAATTGGATCTTCAAGGCAGGCAGAATTTACTTGAAGAGCAATACTCATTTAAATGCCAGTGCTCAAGTTGTTCAGAGTTGAACTTGTCAGACCTTATTATAAATGCCTTTCGGTGTTCTCATCCTGGCTGTCTAGGTGTGGTCTCACATGTGGCTCATTACAAAAAGATTGAGGACGATCTTTTGCAAGTTTCTGGTCCATCTTATAGCTGCAAACTCTCTTTGCCTGTATGCTATGATAATCTACACTTAGTGCAGATCTGTTATCAAGAAGCTTTTTTACTTTAAGTCGATATTATGTCATTAGCATGTGCAGTATTGATGAATATCATTTTGCATTCTGAAATGTCTTGCATGTCATGAAGTTTTCAAAGCATAAAATGGACATCAGCAAGGTGGCACACATGTTGCTTAAAGACAAAGGTGTCACGTGTGATATTTATCCAGGATATTGCTTGAGTTGTGGCTTTTATCGTGATTTGAAATCCTCAGTTACTGCTTCTAACAGCGCCATGTTAAACATCCAAAGGTATTTATTTTATACTTGTTGCAATTAGACATTTAGTATGTATTTTCTTTTTTAGTTTTACTCTTGGTGGCTGTGAGACGTAAAGTTATATATTTACAGGTTGAGGGATTCTTTAAATTCAAAAGAAGTTCCAGAAATTTCAATCTCAGATGCCTTGGAATCCTTAAGTCACCTTAAATTGATTTGGCATCCATATAGCAAAGTTGTTGCAGAGGTTAGTTTTCTGAAATAATGAGTCACAAGTGTTCTAGTCTAGTATAACTTGAATGCTTTTATCTTCATGACTAGTTTTTTAAAAACTGAATATTTTTTCCATGGTTTCACTATGGTTAAGTAGTTTACTGATGTGATAATTTTAAAAGTTCATGATAATAGCTTCTTATTAACAAACACAAAAAAATGAAATTAAAAAATATGGTGACATCCATGGTGGTGGGAACTAGTTTCAATTCAAAAATTTCTCTGTAATAATGCAGGCTGAAGACAATATTGCAGAAGCCTATGTTAGGATTGGAGATTTTGAACGTGCAATGAATCACTGCATAGCATCGATAGAGGTATTTAACTTTTCATGTAGTCTAATGGAAGATATGTTCGTTTTAGATATCTATTGGATTTGATATACTCAAAATTGCAATCAGCTGCCAATAATATCTAATATGATGTCAATGTCACCATGTATTGCTTTTTGTTTGCTGTATGCTATATGCACATTCAAGTGTCAAAAAGCTAAACTGGTGCAGTTTGATGTGAACCCCTACTTAGATTTAGATTTGGCTTGTTGAGGTTGACTGCTAAAGTCAGGTTGAAAGGAAAAATCTGCCTAACTCAAAGCTAGGATGGACTAAACTCAGTTCTGTTGTGCATACTTGATTTAAAATGAATATGCATCATTATAAAAAACTTCTCAAAACCACATATGTATTCAGTAATGGCCTTTTAGCTGAATTTGCTAAGTACTACAGCCTTTTAATGCCCTAGATTGAAGGGTTCATAGGCTTCACAATGCAGTGCCGGAGGTTCTGGCCTATTTTCTTTTTCTAATATCAAGTACAGTAAGCTGGACATCAAGAGAAAAGAACCATGCTGAGCCCAAGGATTATGACTTCAGGGAAAACTCAGTCACTTAGTTCATAGGTAAGTGAGAGTACTGCAGAAGCAAATTCAAGAGAAGTTTTAGAAGGAGAAATTCCTTTTTGGGGTACTGAGTAAAACAAAAGTGAGCTTCAAGTGACAAAGGTGGCATGGTCGACCACTGTTCAGCAATGGTGAGACATGGCCAACTATTTATATTCAACTAAGTTCAAAGTTAGTGACACAAAAGTCTAAATGTAGTTATTTTTGACTTGTAAGAAGTGACATTTGAACCTTTTACCTAATGCTAATTTAATGATGTCGTTCCCATGAAATGAGCATAAGCCAGTCGCCCTACATGGACGTTGTAGAGGAGATCAAGAGTGAGGGGCGAGGATTAAGTTTGCGTGCCATTGACATGCTGGCCCAGCATTGGCATGATAAAATATATTCTGTGCCAAGCCATACCAATGCTTGGCATGCTCTGGCACCCAGCTAATATCATGCCGGTGCCTTGGGTTGAAGGAATTTCATATCATTCCAATATGATTAAATCATTGCAGTAAATCACTTTCAAGGAATTTCATAGCATAAGCAGCCAGAGGTGAACGTAGTAGAACTCATAGTCTGATTAGATCTTTTAATAACGAATCTTTTGTGTTGCCATTTGCCTTTTTAACCCAAACTTGGAATCTGCCTTGATGGTGTTGCCACCTTATGTTCTTTATTCTTTGTTAATAGGAAAAGATTTCGTTAAGCAATAAATGACTTGGGTTAGTTTGTTCCAATTATATGCTATATGTGCATGCAAAAAGATTTTGAAGCTTAAGTGCACAGGAATCCTACTTGCTTCTATCTTTTTTAACTGGTCGACCTGGGGGCTTGGATAACAATATACCTAATCTTTTACATCTATGAAGTAGGTTGCACAGTGTTGCATGTGGAGGTTAGAAGCTAGCATGACATGCATGTTTTCGGAATTTTTCTAGCTATCGGCATTAAAAGTTTGAACTATTTATAATCACTGTTGCTCCAAAAACATTGTTACACCTAGTTCTTCAGGATTCTTAATTTCTGTATTTTTTCTTTTCAATCTTGATTTTTTCCTGCCTGCTGTTCCATCTTGCTGGTGATTATGAAGGCGACCATTTTTTTGTATAAATGTTTATGAAATGCTATTTTTCATTTATTTCTAAGAATAGAATTGTTCCACACCTGTGATACCCAATACCTTGGATACTTGAATTAACTCAGAATTTTGAATCATATGCTTATTTTGATGCTTTCCTTGAACCAAGGTTTTAAATACCAATGGGATGGCAGGGCATCCAACCGTCTGGAGTGTCTAAATGGCACAATTGAGAAATGGACCAAGATGGGATGGAATATCCACCATACCGAGTTTTTAAAACCTTGCTTTGGATATTCCTACAGTAGAATATTTTACAAACATTTTGGTGCACTTTTCTTTTTTTACTTGTCAGATCCTCAACAAGCTTTATCATGCCGAACATATTGTCATCGGCCATGAGTTGATGAAGCTTACCTCCATTCAGCTGTCCTTGGATGATCATGCTGCTGCTCGTAGCAGCATTAAACGAGCTGAAGCAATATTTTCACTTTATTATGGATCTCACGTGACCAAAATATTTCCATATATAGAAGCACTTAAGAGAGAGGCTGGAAGCCTTGCTTGTTGAGAAGGCCCACTCAATTTAAGCATTCATGCTGGTCGCATGAGATTTGAGTCAGTGCAGCAAGACTTTTGTTTTGTTACATCAGATCAAGCAAGTGCTTGCAGGTTTGAACGTGTAGGAGTCCCAGGGTGCTCATCAAGCTGCCAGTGTTGTAGAGCAGGCCTTGCTCACATGCCTATACTAAGTGAAGCTGTTTAGGCATGTAAAATTGGCATCACAACTCTTCAAACCTGTATGCATGGTCAAATGTAAAGGAAAAATATCTTTCATATCAAAAAAAAGGAAGGGTGGCATCATGTTGGATTTTGTCTACTCAACAATCGAAGTAGAGCGAGTGCAATTAAAGAGGTTTATGGCAAAATAATCCAGGACCGAGGCTGACTGCGATACTTGGAGGCACTCGATTGGGCTCTTACTGAAAGCTGTGCGGTAAATTAACTGTATGATGGCTGAAAGGCTTGGATTTGCGAGATGTCAAAATCTTTTCTATTATGGTGAGAAATGCCTTCAGCGTCTCAACGTTTGACTACTTGATCTGTACTCCAAAGTCTTGTTGCTACCCGAACAGATATTGCTTGTGAGAACTTTTCCGGATGTCCTAGTTTCTGATTTAATTAGTGGACTTGATGGAATTTTTATATAATGGCTGTACTTAATTAGTAACAAACATGATTCGATATTTTTGCAATCTCTGCTATTTTAAGTTGCATTTTCATTTAGATCCGACTTTCGAGTAACTATTAGAAATAATGTTGTCACGCCTGCCTCCGCGGGGCACGTGCAGTACCCAGAGCCCACGTGGGGGCCACATAAGGAGGGAACATGGGGTTTTTTATCAGATATTGTTCGGTTCTGGGGTCCGTATGTGCGACGCATGCACCGCTCAGATTTCTTCCTGGTTTTGTTTTCCATCCAAAACACATCTGCGGGATTTAGAGACACTCGTCTCATATGCCCAGGCTCTGGAATGAATTTTTCCGATGTAGGACTATTGGATCTCACATCTTTTCCACCATCGTATAAGAGCCGTCTTCGGCTCTGATATCAAATGTCACCCCCTCATCTCTGTGGGGCACGTGCGGTACCTAGTGTCCTTGTGGGAGCCACATAAGGGAGGAACACGGGGCTTTTTTGCTAGATATTGTTCGGTTCTAAGGCCCGCACGTGCGCCGCACGTATCGCTCAAATTCTTCTCCGGTTTTGTTTTTCATCCAAAATGCGTCTGCAGAATTTGGAGACATCCGCCTCATATGTCTAGACTCTAGAACGAGTTTTTTCGATGTGGGACTATTAGGCCTCACATCTTAACCATCATCGGACAAAAGCTGTCATCGGCTCTGATACCAAATGTCACGCCTCCGCGGGGCATGTGCGGTACTTAGTGCCCACGTGGGGGCCACATGATGAGGGAACATGGGGTTTTTCTACCAGATATTGTCAGGTTCCGGGGCTTGCACGCGCTCCGCATGCACCGCTCAGACCCCTTCCAAATTTTGTTTTCCACCCATAACGTGTTCGTAGGATTTGGAGATATCCGTCTCATATGCCCAGGCTCTGAAACGAGTTTTTCCGATGTGAAACTATTGGACCTCACAAATGTAATGGCATCTGATTTTCTTTTATAGGTGACTGATAATTTATTTGCTTGCTTCAATAAGTTCTGATTCGTATTAATTAGTAGAGTTTAATGAAATGCAAAAGTCAGAACCTGTATAGACGTTGCTTGGCATGGTGACACATTGGGCGTGCGTGATGGGATGGGTGAAAAGCAGAAACAGGAATGATGATTGAGAACTGAGGCTGAAGGTGTTAAGATTGCTTAAATTCTCATTGTACAATAAAAGTTTATCGCTGTTTAAAGATTAAAAAAAAAATCTAAAATTTATATTGTACAATACAAGGTTAGTTGAATCAGTATCGAAGTCTGTGTTAGTTGGCTATTGGTTGGTATGCGGTGAACCAGACAGTTATCTCTGGTTTTTGGTTTGGCGTAGCTTATGATTTACACTTGTTTTGTGATTCCATGTCACAAATCTCTGAAGTGAATATTTCTCCTAACGTATGTATCAGTGCAAGATACTTAATATTAGCATTAGAGCAGTCCTATTTGATTTGAAGAAGTGCAAGTTGAAGCTGCATATACATGTCAAGATTTATTTCTAATTGTTATATCACAATTAAATGCCTAAAAACATAGAATTTTGAAGTTGTATCAGACCTTCGTTACAAAAATTCATGCTGAAAACTAAATTACTAAAGGAATTTGTTGCAATTTTTAATAATTATGAATATTGACATATTCAATTATTTTTCCAAGAAATGGTTAACTTATAGATCTCTCTTTTCTATATAAAACACCTAGGTTGACGGACATAGCCGCTTACAGCTTCATTAAAGGATACCAAAATAATTTAAACTGAGGCAGAGTTCTTGCCAGATCTCAACCCAGCCTTACCAGGGAAAGATAGCAAACTAGAAATAAACGGGAAGGCAATATAACCTCACCAAGTTGATAGAAACTTCTACACAGCTGATTGCACTACCTTGAATCCAACATCCCTTTACAAACCAACTTCAGCAGCACGCACCACAGAATCAGCTTGAGCTTTTACTTCCTCATTTTGTGGGGTCTTCAACACCTGTCACTGAACTTACATTGCAAATCAAGCATTTTACTCTGACATTCCAGTTTCTACTTCTCAAGTTTCAGGGGGAAATTTAAAATATGTTACACTTTACAATTAGATTTGATCCAGTCTTCAAAATGTAATGAAAAACTCATCGTTCAGAATAATACACAAATCTCTTACACTCTTGAATGCTGTTATACAACTTTAGAATTACTAGGTTATAATAGTGTATCATCTGAAAACTTTTTGATCACCCTTCCATGCCTAAAAACTTCATATTAAATAAATTATCCTTTTCTTGTTCAGCTCATATGACAACAGTACGTGTGGATAAAAATAGCAAATTAGCTTGCCAATGGCAACCTAAATTTGTGTTAATCTTATAATTCCGAAAACAGAGTTGTATTGAAAAGCAAACAATATGGGGCTCGATAAAAATTTCCAGGGATTTTCATTAAAATTTAAATGACGTGTATACTCATTAATCAGCAATGTACAGTAGACGCCAGATGCTGTGCAAGTGGCTCTAAAGCCTGAACATGCAACACCATTGTATAAGAAAGTAAGAGGAGGAAAAAAGAAAAAGGAAAGAAAAACAAGGTGTTCTTATGTACAATTTGAATTCACAGTTTGAAGACCGACAACTACGAGGATAGGGCTAGCTCTGCCCACACCAAAGGAGACTCCTTGAGAAGGGCAGTTGCCGAGGTGTCGATACCGTCCTCCAACATGGCAGTTATTATCTGCATTGATGGTCTCTTAAATGGTTCACGTTCTAAGCAGAGGTTCACGACACTGCATATTATGGAGAGGTCATCAGGCTTGACATTTTTCAGATCAGGGTCTACCAATTTTCCTCTCTCTTCCGGGTTCTCCAAATACTCCCGAGCCTATAACAGAGGATAAACTTGGCATTTATCAGAGTGATACATCAGCATATAATTAACCAAAATATCAAATTCAACATAACTTAGTTTCTTCATCACTGGCTATCAATCATTTAAATGAAGATTTTTCTTTTTTTAAAATCTGAACAGTCCTTATATAATTTGACTGCAAAGCACAATAGAAAGAGAGCTAAATTTCACAGGAAACAAATCCCTTACCCCATTAGAGAATCCATTCAGAAGCCTTTACAAACTTTTGAAATGATATATTAATATTTCATGGAAGATAGTGGTTTTTAGAAAGAATGTCGTAGTTTTGCTCATTGGACTTCTTATTTAAGTGGGCACATATTCATCTGACTTTTGTAAACCAAATTCCATGTTTCATTTATGGTTGGGCAGCAAAGAACAATACTCAAAAGCTGAGCAGACATTATAGTGGAGAAGTTCAATAGGTTAACTGTTCCTAGGGCCATGCCAAGTTAAAGCCTCTGCATATTTTTACCTAACCCATGTAATATGTGAAGAACAAAACAAAAAGGGAATTTTGCATAAATGACCACTCTTTCAAATTTGCAGGAATGGCCATTTTTATTTCTTTTTGCAGGATCGGCCATTTTCCTAATCTCTGACCAAAGTGTCCTAGCCCCATTAGCAATTAACAATGTGCATCCAATTATCAAATTTTGCACTCTAAAATATTAAATATATGCACCAATTAATAAAAAATGTGCAACTTCATTACAGGTGCATATACCAATCCTCTTTTTGTTCATCAATGAATATGTGGATTGGCTAAGTCTAATGTGTGCATGTGAATCACACCTTAGATTATCTACCTATTTATCTGTGTACCAGATAATTTAGATGCGTGCAACTAGTTATTCTAGATTTAATGTGAACAACTTGTTCAGCCTAAATGTGTTCGGTATGAACTAGTTAGTCCAAGGATTGTTGTGCCAGCCTAAATGTGTTCGGTATGAACTAATTAGTCCAAGGATTGTTGTGTCGGAACTAGGGCTCGGACCGATTTCCTAGAGGCATGGGTCGGTATGCCCCTATTCCATTCCATGCCGGGCCTGTACCGACACAGTAGATGAGGCGGAAGAGAGGAAGAACTAGAAAAAGAAAAGGAGAGAGAGGAGGAGAGAGAGAGGGAGAAAGATAGAGGGTGGCGTACAGCCGGGGGGCCGCTGGAAGGGCAGAGAAGGGGTTTTGCCCTCGGATCTCCTGTTTCATTCAAAACAGGATCCCAATGGGGGCCCTTTTTATTTTTGCCCACTTCACTGAAAAATTTCAAAAATAAAAGGGGCCTCCTCTGGGACCCCTGTTTCAAACGAAATAGGAGAACCGGAGGCGGAACCTCTTCCTTGCCCCTCTGCTCTGCGCGGCTAATGCCCAAGGAAAATAAAGAATAAGACAAAGTAATTCAGTTAGAAAATTGAAATGCATAAATAACAAAATAGATAAATAAATTAAAAGCAAATCTGAAATTGAAAAGTGGCTAATGCCCAAGGAGAATAAAGAATAAGACATCTATATGTCTGACAAAGTTTATAAAGAATGGTTCTCTCTTTACTGGACCTGCTATAGTGGTTTTGTAAGGGTTGGATACATGCTAACTCTATATTTGGACCAATAAATATCAAGCTTAATAACTAAAAATAAATAGAAATGTTTACCATACTATTTCATGTTTATTTAGATATATTTATATGGAAAACTTATTGCTAAATAAATAGGAAGAGTTAGCAGAGTTTTAGAAGCGAACATTTTCTATGATACACCTCACAGATTTAGGAGCGATAGTGACATGGCTGTTTGTATTTGGACCGTACCATACTAAGAGAAAATCAGTACGAAACTTAACTTCAAGTTGGTACAGGCCCCGTACCATCCTGTACCAAGGTGTACTGCCCTATACCTCGGCGTACCGACCTGTATTGAGGTGTACCGAGATGCATACCACCCCATACCGAGGTATATTGATTTGTATCGAGGCATACCGAGATAAAATTGAAAAAAAGGTTAGAGTGCTATTTCGATACAAGAGTGTATTGTACCGAACCGAATCGATAAGGTACCTAGTACCGCGATTTCGGACCTTGGTTCAAAATAACTATTTATTTTGAAGAACAGTGATAAAAATTAAATAATGGCCATTGTTTCATGTTACATGAACAAATTTCTTAAGTATTTATAGACGTTTGAAATGGTATGAAATTTTAATTTTTTTAGAATACCTATTTAGTTTGAAGAATGGTGATAAAAATTAAATAACGGCCATTGTTTCATGTTACATGATATTATAAATCAAGATGACTGGAGAAAATACTGCCATTATCTGAACCCTAGTATCTACATTTGTAATGTAGTAGAACGGACCAAAGTAATGTCCATTGTACTGTTATTCAGCCATCATATTAAGCCATGGTTTCTTCAAATTTTAAACATACAGCAAGAGGCAAGGATTGAAATTTTGGCCAAGAAGCATGCAAAACTTTCTGAAGTGTTTGGTTTCAGTCAGCTTTTGCCGGGTTTTCATCTAATTTTGGTTGGCTCCACCAGTTTCTGCTGAAACTGATTATATATGCTATTTTTGTTGATGATGTGAATGATTTTGACTAAAGTCAATTTTCAGCCATATTTTCATTTATTTATTTAAAATTAAAAAATAATATGGATGACAAATCTAACTTATGAGAAACAAGTTCTTTCTTAACATTAACCATATATTTGATTTTTTTTTAAAATTTAAAACCATTTTGGTGGTTTTAATAAATTAAGAAGAAGGTAGAGTTTCCTAGATATAACAGAATATTTTGGGTACCAAAAATAAATTTTAAAGAGAAATAGGAGAAAACAGTTCCAGATTTACACTTGGATTAGCTACATGTTAGATTAAATCCTTAAACATTTAGATTATATATATCTGACTGTAGTCTTCTTCATACCTAGTAGATGATAATTTGTACACCGCCATTGGTACTTAGCATGATGGTAATTATTATAGGAGCTTCGTATGGTTAGAACGGACCTGAAACCAAAGTAATGTCCATTGTACTGTTATTCAGCCATCATATTAAGCCATGGTTTCTTCAAATTTTAAACATACAGCAAGAGGCAAGGATTGAAATTTTGGCCAAGAAGCATGCAAAACTTTCTGAAGTGTTTGGTTTCAGTCAGCTTTTGCCGGGTTTTCATCTAATTTTGGTTGGCTCCACCAGTTTCTGCTGAAACTGATTATATATGCTATTTTTGTTGATGATGTGAATGATTTTGACTAAAGTCAATTTTCAGCCATATTTTCATTTATTTATTTAAAATTAAAAAATAATATGGATGACAAATCTAACTTATGAGAAACAAGTTCTTTCTTAACATTAACCATATATTTGATTTTTTTTTAAAATTTAAAACCATTTTGGTGGTTTTAATAAATTAAGAAGAAGGTAGAGTTTCCTAGATATAACAGAATATTTTGGGTACCAAAAATAAATTTTAAAGAGAAATAGGAGAAAACAGTTCCAGATTTACACTTGGATTAGCTACATGTTAGATTAAATCCTTAAACATTTAGATTATATATATCTGACTGTAGTCTTCTTCATACCTAGTAGATGATAATTTGTACACCGCCATTGGTACTTAGCATGATGGTAATTATTATATGGAGCTTCGTATGGTTAGAACGGACCTGAAACCAAAGTAATGTCCATTGTACTGTTATTCAGCCATCATATTAAGCCATGGTTTCTTCAAATTTTAAACATACATCAAGAGGCAAGGATTGAAATTTTGGCCAAGAAGCATGCAAAACTTTCTGAAGTGTTTGGTTTCAGTCAGCTTTTGCCGGATTTTCATCTAATTTTGGTCGGCTCCACCAGTTTCTGCTGAAACTGATTATATATGCTATTTTTGTTGATGATGTGAATGATTTTGACTAAAGTCAATTTTCAGCCATATTTTCATTTATTTATTTAAAATTAAAAAAAAATATGGATGACAAATCTAACTTATGAGAAACAAGTTCTTTCTTAACATTAACCATATACTTCATTTTTTTTTAAAATTTAAAACCATTTTGGTGGTTTTAATAAATTAAGAAGAAGGTAGAGTTTCCTAGATATAACAGAATATTTTGGGTACCAAAAATAAATTTTAAAGAGAAATAGGAGAAAACAGTTCCAGATTTACACTTGGATTAGCTACATGTTAGATTAAATCCTTAAACATTTAGATTATATATATCTGACTGTAGTCTTCTTCATACCTAGCAGATGATAATTTGTACACCGCCATTGGTACTTAGCATGATGGTAATTATTATATGGAGCTTCGTATGGTTAGAACGGACCTGAAACCAAAGTAATGTCCATTGTACTGTTATTCAGCCATCATATTAAGCCATGGTTTCTTCAAATTTTAAACATACATCAAGAGGCAAGGATTGAAATTTTGGCCAAGAAGCATGCAAAACTTTCTGAAGTGTTTGGTTTCAGTCAGCTTTTGCCGGGTTTTCATCTAATTTTGGTTGGCTCCACCAGTTTCTGCTGAAACTGATTATATATGCTATTTTTGTTGATGATGTGAATGATTTTGACTAAAGTCAATTTTCAGCCATATTTTCATTTATTTATTTAAAATTAAAAAATAATATGGATGACAAATCTAACTTATGAGAAACAAGTTCTTTCTTAACATTAACCATATATTTGATTTTTTTTAAAATTTAAAACCATTTTGGTGGTTTTAATAAATTAAGAAGAAGGTAGAGTTTCCTAGATATAACAGAATATTTTGGGTACCAAAAATAAATTTTAAAGAGAAATAGGAGAAAACAGTTCCAGATTTACACTTGGATTAGCTACATGTTAGATTAAATCCTTAAACATTTAGATTATATATATCTGATGTAGTCTTCTTCATACCTAGTAGATGATAATTTGTACACCGCCATTGGTACTTAGCATGATGGTAATTATTATATGGAGCTTCGTATGGTTATGAAACTTCATACTAATATATTTTACTACTATTAGACTTGTAAATTGTCAGGCTATCAAATAGTAGTTCTTTAACACTTCATTGTTTTTCCAAATTTTTTATATCTCTTCAAACTTTCGGTCTTTAAGCTCAAAAATACAGAACACATTTTATTGATTTCAAATGATGCATTATTCTTCAAGGCTGTGTCATATTTGTTTCATTCGCTAATTTTATTTTTTTTTATTCTCCATAATGTTTTCATCCTCTTTTCTTATTCTTCAGCCAAAATACTGAAAACCAAATTTAAACTAGTTTAAACCAAAACTTGGAAAAAGTGAACAAAACCACAACCAAAATCAAGGTTTCAAACTTTGCTGATGATAACTTCATGAGATTTAGAGACTACAAATTTAGCCAGCAATGCGACCCCTAAGTCAATAATATTGGCCTACCTTGTGCACATATGCATATAACAAATACAAGAAATCATGTCTATGACACAAGTTTGTGATGTGCCAGTCAAACACTGTGACATGGAAATGCATGAGCAAACATTTATTATTTGGACGTTCTATCGACTTGTGATAACTGCACTTGTACAAATGATGTATAGAATACCTACCTACCCGGCAGCATAATGGAATATATAGCAGATTGATTGCAATAGGACGCATTACATTTTAAACTTCACTAAAGGACACTACCATTCAATAGTATAATAGTTCACCGAACCATTTTCTACGAAACATGATTTCAAACTGATCAGTGCAGCTTCTCATCTTGTTAAAATCAACAGGTTCCCATGCATGGCCATCTCATATTCAAGCTATCCCTATTTGAGAAATTTTGTATGAGAAATAGTATCATCAGTTTCATTGGTTAATTTCAAAGAGAGAAGTTTTGACAGTGCAGAACTCGATGAATTCTGCTATTTTGGGACAAAACACATTCAGGGTGGCCAAGATGGATGGTAAACTGAACTTGAACTCCATGATGGATATTCATCAATAAATTCATCAAGTTGTACACTGTCATGACACTTATCTTCTGCATGAAAGGAGGAAATGAAAACATTTCATGGGATGATAATTTCAATAGGGTTTAAACTTGATCTGGTGATTCTTTTTTAAAAAAAATCTGATACATGTTGCTTACCCAATCTACCAAGCACCCTCTGTCTTTGCAAAACGGAGGTCTCCCGCTTATTAGCTCTAGCAGCAGTACTCCAAAAGCAAATGTATTTCCCTGGACATCCATATGCCGTCTCTCTAAGGAAATCATAGGTCCATGAAAAGGCCCTCCATTAATGATGTAACCAGAGTCTGCTCTTGAATATGGAAGCATTATTTTCCACCTTTCAAAATCAACCAACTGCACAGATGAAGGTAGAGTTAAGATTATTTCTTTCCATGATTAATATTCAAAAAGTTTCTTTCCACAATGCATGAAAGGAAATGAAAGTAGATAAACAACAGTGAAGTATGACAATAACATCCAACATAATAAAGTATAGGAATGGCCACAATGCAAGGAACTGATCAGTTCTCTACGACCTCGTTACCAGCTATCATTCATGTAGATGACAGTAAATAGTCTGATGGAATTTAATTTCAAGCAAAGAATTGTATTGCTGTTGATGATAGAAAAACTGGAAGTAGATGAACTGCAAGTAAATCTTTCTATCTACATTGGTTCACAAGAATATTGTCCTAACAGTCTCAATGAACTTAATGTTGATTAGATGTAAAGCCACCAATAAAATAAGGTTAGATCCTTTATAAGTTGGATTCTATTGGAAACCCAATCAAACTTTTTTGGTAGTTTAGCATTCATATGTCAAGTTTTCTTCCAAATGTGTAGACAAGGGTAGACAGCATACATGCACAATTGTTCAAGTTAGCCAGGTGCTGAGCAAGACAGAAAAAGCCACAGCCCATAAGAAATACGATTCTTGTAAAAGAAAAACAAATCAAAAAATAAAAAATGAAAAAGAAAATGACTCTTAAATGCCATCCTGTCTATGTGATACAAGTTTAAGTTGATCAGGTTGATCAAAGCAGGGAAAAAGAAAATGAAGAAAAAGGAAGGGGAAGTCATGGTTGCAGATGTTCAGAACCTGCTCAAGCACAAACAAGTACAATGCCAGAACAAATCATTTAGAATAATGACTGTTTCAAGTCCAAACATTCAACCAACTTGAACTCAAGCCAGTATTGGCCTTATGCCAGAACAAAATTCTTTAGAATATGAGTGTTTTTGGTTCAGACATTAAGAACCAACTCAAGTCCAAGCCAGTATTGGCTTATGCCAGACCAAATCCTTCAGAATAATGGCTGATTCAGGTCCAAGTTCTAGATGCTGATCCAGATCTTTTAAGATGAGAAGCATACCAAATATGGACCAGCCTATTAGCATGCATGCACTTATACTGATCTTTTATTTTCTAAACCATGACAGATTAAACCAGCAACTGCATCTAACAATCTCCGACATGCCAGACATGATAGATACCTTTGGAGAGAAATCTTCAGTCAGATAAACTGCACTGGAGGTTAACTCAGACATTGTGAATGGAGGCTGCAATTCAGTATGTAGATATTTTAGTCCATGAGCAATACCTACAGCAATTTTCATTCGTCTGAACCAGGATAGCTGGCATCCATCACCATCTACAACAAAAGTGCATATTAGATTCATGAGCTCCTATAGCATGTCAAAATAAGCAATCCCCTCAACAAGAAATAAAATATTATTCTGACTCACAGTGCAGGTGCTCATACAGTGTCCCATTTGATGCATATTCAAAAACAAGCATCCTTGAAAATGGCTCACTCTCTTTGCAGTAGCCTAGCAACTTTGCTGTGTTTTCATGATTTAACCTAGACAGATCTGCCACCTGAAGCACATACAGTGTCTATTTAACATTCTTAAGTTATGTGGGTCCCTGGAATTCAGAACAGAATTTGGTGGACAAATTACCTCATTCTGAAAGTAAAGCTCAAGGTAACTTGTCCAGTGATCTTCTGAAATACTAAGTGATATAACAGCAATTTCAGGCCCATCCTTCGCAGTACCTTTGTAAACTACACTATCCGGATATGACCCAATTATGTTGCTGAAATCTTCACAAGCTAGTTCAAGCTCCTGGCGGCTTATTCTTAATACATTTTTCAGTAACTCACCATCTGTATGCAGCAATATCATCAACCAGTGACATAGATCCCATTGTATTAGCATCCAAAATCAGAACTGTCACTAAGTAAAACAATAAACACAATGGTATTGCTTACCAATTGATATTGTTTTCTGGTCCTTCCAGTCTGTGGTTCTTTTCCATGGAAGAATAGCAGACGATTTAGCTTTGCATCTCTTAAAAGCAGCACTAGTACAGGTTATTAGAAAAAGGACCACAAGAGCTCCTGTTATAATTTCCAGAATCAGAAGCCACACTGGTTCCCGTGGCTTTTTGTTTTTTTTCCCCTCATAGGGACTATTGTTTGTGTCACTGGCAACTTGCTGGCTATTTGCAGAGCTACCTAAAATGAATAGAGAGCACATTTTCATTATAGAATCACATAGAAGAGAGTTTATGCAAGAAATGGAATCTGAGATGCTGTATCATAATGTCAGATTCAAGGTGTACTTTTACTTTATTCAAGACCTCTATTAGCCGTTGCAAATGCTGTCTTCTACAATAAAACTGTTCGGTAGGTGCTTTGTAATTAGCCCCCATGCCAGTTATAATTACATCTGTTCAGGCAACTCAGTAATACAATACTTGCATGAAAGACCCAGCATAACAAGTTTTCCATGTAAAGCTTATCAAATGTTATATGGTCAATATGTAAAACTAAAGCTTAAATAATAAGGAATGAATAAGGCACCAGCTATTATCTCAGCTGGTTGGCGCTCCTATCCTAATGGCTTGCTATTAGGGGAGGTCCAGGGTTCAAACCCCGGTGGTGGGACATTACCATCATATTGCTATGAGCTTGAGGGGCACTAAAACATGGTGCTTTGACATTACAATCTTGATCTATCCATTGCAGACAGTCATTACTTTAGTACCAACTATAGAAATTTTACTGAAACTTGAAACATGCCTCAGGCAATCTTACTATGTGAGCTTCACCACCCAAAGTCTCACATTATATACTATCCGTAAATGTTGGACCATCATATCTATGGGCATCAAAAGTATAGAAATTTTTTGATTGGAAAACACTACTTAGAGTCAAAAGCATCCAACTCCAGACGTAACTACTGCAGTGTCGTGCCACTCTGTAGGCACCGGCAAGCAGAAAAGTGTGTATGTTCGAGTTCCAGGGCCATGTAATTTCATATCTCAAAGTCCAGTTAGCATCACTCTACTATGTTTGAAATATAAAAGCATTCTATTAGCCTTTGGTGCGCCATTTAAGTTCTGTAGCCATGCTTATGTCCTAATTTTTCAAGAAAATCAAAACTTGTGCACAGATTCATATCAGATTTATGACAATACAGTTATTTAGATAACTTAAGATACGTACCTAGGGTTTGCTGAAGTTTGCTGGACTTCTAAGGTTTGCTAGTCACATGCTTGGAAAGAGTATTAGCACAATTTTGTGGATACGAGGTTTTAAGGGGCATATTTTTGTTTTTTTTTTAAAAAAATAAAGATCTAATACAAGAAGTCCCATTTTGGCCTTTTTGTTTGCAAGGAAAACAGCCTGAAAGTAATTTTTTATTTTTAAAACTCAGTTTTCTGTTCCTCATTTGGTAAAATAATCTAAGAAACTTCTCATAAAACCTGGAGAAACTAGGCATTTCAAATTTTGCAAAAATCTCCAGAAAAAAAGAAGAAGAAAGGACCCATAGAAAAGTGAAATTAGGGTTTGTTGCTTAGAGGTACAACACTATCACCTCCTCCAAGTGTGGGCTTCTCAGCTCTCACCGCTCCTCTCTCTCTCTCTCTCTCTCTCTCTCTCTCTCTCTCTCTCACTCTTTCCAGCACCCATATCCCCACCTAACCCACCCTAATCTCAACCCTCATGACATTTCCCCTAAATCCTTCCTCCATGCCCATTGCCCTCCAAACCTCTTATCTACTTTACCACTCACATCACCAAATTGACAGCCAGCACTGTATCACCAACTCTTGTCATCCACCACCACCACCACCCAATCCCCAACCCTTCACACATCTACCACCACCTCAACTAGCACAACCGCATCTCCTATGCTTCTTGTTCTCCACCCCGCCACCATTACCCTACCCCAACACCTATCCCTCACCTACCAACTCTCTCAGCCACCTAACTCTCAACCTGAATAATGTTAAGCCATGCCAAAATCCATCAGTCTATGCCTCCAACCACCCCTTCCCCCCACCCCCCACCCCCCCACCCCCCCACCCCCACACACACCCAAAACGGGGCACCTGGGAATATTGTTTCCTTTACAAAGTTGGGGACTTTAACAACATTATCTGATTGCCCTATTGGCCTATGCACAGCCTTTGCTAAAATTCAAAATCGAAAATTAGATGTTACAGGAACAAAATTGAATTATCATGAAACCAAAAGGCCTTTTTTTTCTTAATCAAGTATGTAATACTGACAAGACCTCCATCGTAATAATAAGGGTGACTCAAAAAAATCCTTAATTGGTTAAAAACCATAATGGCGAACAGCAAATCCCACATGACACTATCCATGTACTTGGTAATCAATAATTGATTATGTTTGTGAGCTATAGGACAACCAAAAATTGAGTTATTGATCACAATATTTGCTGTTCAGGCAAGATTATTGAGAGGTAGTTAGGAATGTATTGAAAGCTATTGTCTCCTTAAAAGGCTCTCATGCAAACCCTAAAACTTATCTATGCTAGATAAAATAAAATATGATGCCCAAATTGGTGAATAGCTAATTTTTATTATCTACAGGCAATGTATGAAGACTAAACTCCAGTTTTGGTTTCACTTCAACTAATAGACTTTTAGTTCAGTGCTTACGGTTGGAGCTTTAAATTTTCAGCAAGAAAATAAATAAGTTTTATAAATAAGAAATATTAAAAATAAAATATTAGATATAAAAATATTAGAAATAAAACATAAAATGAAAATTAATACAAGTCAATAAAATATGTTAGGCATTATTTTGGAGTATATTGTTTTTGGACTGTAACCAGACAAGATATCAAAGAATGAAAAATGAATTAGTTAAAGCCCATGATTCATGTCATAACAGCTATCATACAATTGTTTGATGGAAAACTACTGATACCAACCTAAAGAAATAAGAAAAATTAACATATCCATATTTATCATCTAGAAAACATTATTTGTCCACAAAATATATCTGAGAGGAATACACTTTGGTTTCTGGAACTTGAAAGCTAAAGAGGAGATTTTAGCTAAAACCTTAAGTCAAACCTCAAATCTCACAAACTCTTTATCCATTAGGGCCAAAATACACTAAAACCTTTTTCTTTCTCTTCTAAAAAATCTCCTCTGGCCCCAACCCCCTCTTCACACATAAACACATGAGAGAGAGAGAGAAAGAGTTCTCAAAGGTTACTAAAAAAAATAGATATGGAAATCCTTTTAATTTTCACAATACATGAAAAATATAAGTGTAAGGTCAACAAAAGGCATTCTAAATTTAGGGAAAAGAATAAACAAACAAAAAAACCAACAAACTGCCCATATTTTTTATTTTTTAAAGTTAGACCTTCAAAATTAACCTCGTTTTTGTAGTAGTGTCAGGCAACTGAAGAGCTTCATTTTTATTTTTGGAGTTCCAGCTAGAACTCAAACCTATGGCTACAGGAAAACGACACTTTAGCATGTCAGGAATTCTTAATTAAACTGTTATGGTCTTTCCAAACACATATGCCTACCACAATATGAGTGACATTGTTGGTAGATGGTTGATTATCATAGACCTCCTTAGAATGTCACGGGATGTCACGGGCCTCATGGCTGCCATAACATTTTTCCTTCATTTCTCTAATGCATAGACTGTTTGGGGAGATTTGCAAATGAACGTCATTTCTATGTAGTGCCCCAGTAAAACAAAATGATTCTAGAGTTCTAGTTCACAGTTTCATGGCTGATGTGTACAACACGTTCCATTCTATTATGCACAACAAAAGGATGCATGCAAAATGTAGTAAAATAATTTCTAGTTGATGGTAAATGCAAATTACAGCCTACATCATTTTTCCATTTTGTGGCATACAATACCACTAGAAAATTTTCAGCATACAAAATCTGACCAAAAGCTAAAAGGAAGTTTACAACCTTGAACACTCTTCCTTATGAACCTTCATAGAACATGCTTTTGGAGTGCTGAACCAATGTTTTAGATTGTTAACTTTCCACTAGCATTTCTTTTACCTGACTAAGATGGCATAGTTCTTGTGTGATGCACATTGAACAATCTTATAATGAGGGTGTCATCTAAAGATTATGCCATTAGAGCTGCAAAAAGGCAGCATGTTACTTGTCAGATCTTACCATACACCAGCAAGAAAATAAAGTAAAGAGATCAAATAGGAAATCAGAAGGGAGAAAATCAAATTTTGCCTCACAAGCCACAACAATTTATTTTGGTAGGATGTGTATTTATGGTAGTTGTACCTCTGTTATTTAGTCACACAAGAACAATGCATGTACTAGACTATAACTTTTACAATTCTATGGTTTTATTAGAATAATGAAATCCGTGCAATGTATTTGAGCTTTGTGCTAACATTATTTAATGGTTTTATCTTAACTGACCCATTAATGTCTTCCTCCTTTTTACTTTGGCTTGGAATTTTAAAAATTGTATGTTTGGTTACATATCATGTAAGAAGAATGCATGTTGTTAACTATATAGTTAAGTAGTTTACGTTACTATGATCAAGGTCTTTATAGATTAACAGCAAGATGTAATACCTTAACAAGGCCTTGATTTCATGTATGAGATGATTTTTTGAGGCATTGATGAGATGATAGGTTCCCTTTCCCATGTGTAATGGATGCTGCTTAAGTTAGAATGAGATGTCTGATGTAATATAAAATACCCAAGATGGATAAGGCATTGCACGAAGCTTAGTCAAGGATTAAATGCAATGCCGGTTGACATGGCTTATGACATACCATGCCAGGACTAGACCAGCACATGGCGTGGATGCATGCTGGTGCATACATGCTCATGCATGCTAAGCACTAGCAAAACACAACATCAGCATGCAACATTTAAAACCATGAATTCAATCCTTAAGGCAATTGAGGCAGGATTTGGCTTCTGGTTTCTTTCTCCTTAGATCAGTTAAAAGACACAAAACTAGGGGCAAGATTTCTACAGTAGTAACTTGGCATCAGCACTTGTGTCTGCTATTAATATTGATAGACTGATACCTGACAGCATGTCTAGTTGAGATCACACTGTTGGGATAACTGTGTTCTCATGATCTGTTCTATTCTGCATTACCCCTATCGGAAGGACCCATGTATTTTAGTATCGGTCATTATCACTTTCATAACCACTTATAGACAAGATTTATGAAGGAAAAAGGGATTTGAAATAAATGGAAGATATGCAGGAATGGAAGCATTGAACAGTAAAAATATGGGAAAAGAGTGCAAGACAAGAATAAAATGGATGATGATATGGAAAATGAAATAACCTAGGTTGGAACAAAATGATGGTTAAGTCAAGTGCCAATTTAAGTATATCAACGTGAGTAATACCAAGGTTTTTAAAACCCGACATGCTAGTATCTTGGTCAGTGCCCAATACCAAGTTCAACCGAGATATCTGTTTCTCTGGGCTGAGATGAAAAGTCCAGCAAAAATTCAATAACCGAGATGTTCTGGAATCTCCATTGATATTTTACCACTTAAATACCAGAAGATGGGCCAATATAGTAAAAGCAAGATCGATTATCATACTAGCTAGATTAGTTAATTTAAGTTAGGAATCCCTATTTCTCTTCGGACTATCTCTAATCTCCTCTTCTATTCCCTTTCCCCAACCTATCCCTTCACCACTGATCAGGCTGCCCCACCATCGATGCCCACCAGCCTGACCATCAGCTTCAGAACTGATCTGATAAATGTTTGGCCTTCTGTTGGGTTATCAAATTATCACCCTCTAGACTACCTTCTCAGTCCACCACTGGTAATCGCTTCTTTGCCTCCTGTCGCTCCACTGTTCCTTTCCTTTCTCTTATCTTCTCCCTATATCTCTCTAAATCCCTTTTTTCTTCCCTATCTTGTTACTCTTTTCCTTCCTTTTCCCATCCCCACACATCATCCCTGCTTCGCCACCCTCAATTATTCCAACAACTGTCATCATCGTCCCAGCACAGATCCCTAATGTCTAAATTAATGATTATTATCCAAAACTAGTAAAGAAACTATGAACATACAATGTTAAATAGTTAATAAAAGATGAGAAAATATCTGCCAATATGTGTATATTATATCGGCCATTATCTCGGGTTATATCAGTTCATATTTACCGAGATAATAAGGTCCGAGATTTTACATATATTGATATAAACAGAGATCTTGACCAAGATGAGAACCTTGAGTAATACAGGTAATGTTTGTAAATTTGCAAAAAGATTCACATATAAAATGAGTGATTTCACAACAAGATGAACCATTTAGAGTCTAAAAGCAGGGATCTCTGCCTGTATTTTGGAAAAAAATATTTAAAAAAAAGTACTTTGTGAAACTTCTCCCAAAAAAAGAAAAAATAAAAGAAAAGAATAAAATAAAAGGAAAGAAGGAAAGAGCTTTATGAAGGGGTGTAGCCTACATTGTTGAGCAGAGCGTTGTGAGACGGAGTGTTCAACTTGGAGGCAGTTTCCTTGGAAGCTTGTTCTGTGAAAAATAAAGCAAATCAAGTTCAGCTAGGACAAATTGACTGAATGGTATTAACAGAAAACTTTGTACCTGGGAAGATACTTCAAGCATAAGGGTATGTTCCCAACAAAAAAGTTGTTTGAGAAGTCTCCAACTTCTAACCGATGCAATCCGCATAAGCCAGTGCCATTAGTGTGGGAGGCAGACCTGAATTAGGAAAAGAACACAAAGCATTTAATCCTAGGTGAAAATAAATGCCAAATAATATCTTTCTTTAATAATATCCAAGATAGTAAATTTAAATGCAAAACATTATCCAACATTTTGAAATAAAGAAAGCCATCTTCCTTAATATAACATTGCAACATAATCTGCAACAAGCATCTTATTGAAATTTTCCTGTGAAAAGGGTTCCATATTCCATTAAAGAAAACTTTTAAAAGAAATTTGCAAGACTTTCTTAAACATATTAGTTTATATAATATCATACTTATGATACACATTGCAGGCCTCATTAGCATGATCGAGCACCCTACTGTCATTGGGAATATATGCAATGATGAATAGAAAATATAAGTGTTCCACAATGATGCACTGACTATTTAAACCACCAGACATGATCATTAAGTGGAAGTAACAACAAAATGTTTTCTCTTATCTGCCTTTCTTTTGACTTCAGTAATAACAAAGGTGGTCAATTGCTCCTATTTGCATATTTACAGTGAACGGTCTCATAAGCAGAACAATTGCTAGACCTATATTTGCACACCTCCATATCCTTTAGGAAACTTCTTGTTGTTGTGGTGCCTTGTCATACCCCTTGTATGTTCCGCAGAGAAGTAATAGATCAGACAACAATCACAGCAATCCAGAAATCTGCCTCTAGTAACTTTTTAATATCTTGTTCGTAAACACCATTATAGACAGGGCTTCTTAGTTTGTTTTCTGTTAAAATTTGAAAAAATTATGAAGGTTCTATAAGATATGATAAAAAATAGTGAATAAGCTAGAGAATATTTGACAAGATATGATGGATATTTTAGGCTAATTCATTATCAGAAATAATTGATTGTAATGGGTGGTATAAACTAGATTTGCTGACATGTGTACGTAATCAACCACCTCCAAGGGATAAATCTATCCTACTAGGATTCCATTTTTTTCAGCTGTTCAACCTCTATAAATAGAGAATTGCAAGGGTAATGATCATGCCAAGCAGGCTTCTCTTTCTCTTGTTTACTCTTACCTGATCTTTGACCTCTCTTACCCACTGCAAAGGTCCTAGGCTATCACACAGTTGTATCATTATGATTTCCACTGGTTGTAAATGGTGATCATGGCCCTCTCTCCAATCAATGCGCAAGCTGGCCTTTAAGGGAGGTTTGTTTTTCATGCTTGTTATCCAACTGAACTAGGAATATATCTTTTTCCATCAAAGTTTCAGATGCCTCTTTCTTTCAAAATAAGCATGAGTATTAGTGTGTAAATTGCAGATTTTGGTGCATATAAACCTGGCATGGTTTGACAAATCAACAGCATGCAAGTCTTCACTGATTTTAAGTGATCCTGCTCTCCTAGCTGATGTTGGATAAACTGTCATTATCACTGCCAGTTTTCCATGACAGTCTCCCCGTTATGAGCATCATTCTCAATCATAATAAGCATTTAAGTCCATTGCATCCCCATAAATGTTCAAGCCTGTCGGTTGTCCAAGAGGCCACTTTCAAAGTTTTGAAGTTTTGACACTTCAACTATCACAAGCACATAACTACTTATCTCTGTTATCTCATAAAAGTAGATGAGTTTGCAGACATTAAAAGATTTTATTGCTATCCTTTTTTTTTTGTTCTACTTATTTCATTATGGTCTGTAGCTAAGGAGGTCTTTGGCTTCCATTGTTTGAGAAGAATTTTGGCTTCATCAAATACATTTCTCCAAAAAACGTTGACATGCTTATCAGTAACCCTCATAACCAATTTTGTAGGGCATTAAGAAATCTAACTTTGCTGCTATCTCCACCTATATCCCTCACAAAATTCACAAACATTTCAAGGATAAATAGACATAGCAATCATGCAAAACTAATAAAGGAATCTTATAAGATAAAGTCAGAATATTTTCACTATATTGTGGTGCTAACTCTCTTAATTTGTAAAAATTAATTGCTTGGGCAATTGAGTTGGAGTATCATCAATTTCATGTGGTCCAATTCCAGCCTTAGGTTGTAAATCGAAACATAACAGAACAAATATAAAAAATATTAGAATATGAGTAAGCATCACTTACTTATTTAAATTGCTGCTTCCAAGAATGTCTCCATTAAGCTTGTTTCTATCTAACCATAGCTCAACAAGCCTCACCAGCTTACCAAGCTCGGGGGGCAAAGTACCAATCAGCCCATTAGACCGAATATTTCTAAGAATAACACCAGTAACAAAGACATTAGCAAACAATAAAATAATACAAAAATTAAGTAACTAAAATTGTCAGGATACAGTCTGCTTCTTACATTTTCACAATTCTAGTCAACTTTCCAATCTCAGGAGGAATTGGTCCAGATAGATGATTGAAACTCAAATCTAACTCAGTAAGGCTTTTCAACATGCTAAGTTGTTTAGGTATCAATCCATGAAAAGAATTATTACTCAAAATTCTGCAAAATAGGCATGCATCATCATAATTTCTTCCACTGAAGAAATCTTCAGACATAATTTATCAGAAACCAGTATGTAACAATAAACAAAACACATACAGTTTCTGCAAAGAATTTAGAGAGCCAAGCTGCGGTGTGATGAATCCAGTCAACGATGAATTGGAAAGGTTTCTGCAGAACCCAGGTCAAATATGTTACTTTTAAAACTTCTAAAATTCAAAATAATCAAAAGTTCAAGCAACATCTAGCGTGATATGTGTCATGCCACAAGCATATAAAGTTTAAGTAGAATTGATACCTAATCCACGAACACCAACGGTTTCACATAATGTCTTAGTAGGTTATTATTGCACACTCGAAAGTCTACTTTCAATCAAACACAGTAGGCACAAACATGCATCTATGAGTGCACTTAATCTTATAATCTATGATATCCTGACATTTATATAGAATAACTGGTTCAGTAGCAGTGTTCAAAAAAAAAAAAAAAAACAACAACAACAAAAAAAAAATCCAAGTGTTTCTTACAAGGCAACCACGCGAGAATCCGAGCATGAGATGCCAAACCAGCCACATGGATTTCCATTTTGGATGTTCCAATCAGATAATCTCGACAGAGGGTCATCATATACGGCCATCTTGAAAGCTTGCAATGCTGAAACTGTAAAAGAGAAAATAGAAAAAAAAAACAAAACAATCCAGTTCATAGAATCATCTCAAGATATGACCTTGAAGCCACAAACATGTAACCAAATTACAAATCTTCCCAGAAAGTCAAACAAAAGAGATCCAGAGCCAAGATGACCAAAAAAAAAAATCCCAACAAAAGTTTCAAATCTCGTAGCTACAAGTGCAACCATACACTGTTGCAGAAGTCTACCAGAAAAGAATCAAAAAGAGCAAGGGAGAAGAGAAAGAGCATACTCTCATCATCTGTAACGGATTCAGACGGCACAAACAGAGATTTCGAATCGAAAGAAAGAAGGAGAAGCAACAAAAACGCTGGAAATCTCATCATATTCTCCGCTCTCTACCTTCCAAACTTCTCAGAAATCAACATCACTCTTGAGACAAAAAAATAAGAGTCCAGGACATAGGAGGGGGACTAAGAGGAGTAAGAGCTTTGGGTTTAAAACAAATATATATATATATATATATATATATATATATATATATATATATATATATATATATATATATATATATATATATATATATATATATATATAGTGGCAGGGGAGGAAAGGAGACTACCGAATGTTTTATTGGTTGCCGAATTAAATGGTGGGCGAGGGAAGGAGGTAAATAACTTTTGCCTCGCAGTTTCACCGTTGGGTTCAATGAGATAAGAACAAGGAAACGGTAAACCCAAAATTTTGAATTGAACTTTCCATGGGGAAGAGTCATTTGAACGCCAGGTGGGTCACCATCCATATTATATCTTCATAATATAATATATGTGTTAGTTTTGTCACTTTGTGTTTGTTGGTTTCTCCTTACATTTGTTAAATAACAGCTTAGAAATTGCTTATTAGACCTTAAGTTATAAAAAATAAAAAAGAAAAAGGAAAAGAAAAGCTAGATAGGAGTTAAAATTCTCACTCAGGAATCTTGAAAGATAACACAAGATGAACTTTGGGCAACTAGGTTTTTATAAATGGACTGAGCTAGCATAGATCATGACTTTGGTATATCATATGAGATCATGATATGTATGGGACTACAATATAATGCTTTCTATCAGCCGAGGATCGACATAACAAATATTTTCAGATTGTAGCCCTTAGAGTATAGTGGTACTATCAAAGTTAAAATTCAATTTTAAAGGGCTCGGATACTAAAACACGAAGTCAATTGTAAACACTACATCAGCTATATTTTGTAATATATATTAACACCGAGCATACCAATTACAGGTCTTATCTATATGTGACAAAGAACCGTCTAAATAAGAAATCTAAACAAATTTTATTGGATACAAATATAAAAATTAAAAATTTTATTTTATTTAAAAAGTAAAAAAATATTTATATATGGATTCTAAAATTAAAATTTTATGAAGATTTTCATATTTTATTTTTATGCATATTCTTATTAAATTTTGAGTTTGTATTATTAAAATTCAAGAATATAAAATATTCAATTATTCTCTCTTCTTGCCTTCTTCTTTTCTTCTTTCTGCATCAATTTGGTATCAAAGACATCTATCCTGCATCATCATATCATTTTTTATATCTAATATGTTTATTATATTTTCTCTTAAGTTGCTAGGTGGCATTAGAATTCCAGAAAAACACTATCACAATAGGAGTGTCCGAACATAGATATCAGCCCATGTTATAGTTATCAAGCAATTTACTATTGCTTCTATGCTTTATTGTTTTCTGATGAATGACGTGGTTGATGTGATGTACCAGCAAGAGCAGTGATCAACTTGTCCATGTCACATTTCGCATGAGAGTGGAGGTCCTTGAATGGAGAAAGCCAAGGAAAAGAGAAGACGGCTGGTTTCGTTGCTCTCTAGCTCAGCAGAGCCTTTGAAATACCAGAATCCATGGAAAAATAGGTGAAATTTTTGGGAAGCAAAAATAAAGAATAGGTGATTTTCAAATAAAAAATCTTGAAGATTTTGGGATTGCAGAATCGACAGTCTTCCTAATCTCACTGGGCTCTTCATCCTTCCTCGTTCTGATCAACATTTAATTATTAAATATCCTAACACTTTGATATTAATTATCTGGTCTTATGTCAAACTATGGTCAAAAGTTTATTAAAAATAATGGCAGCCTTAATTTACCAAGTCAGCGGAAGTTAAATAATTACAATTCCATGTATATAGAATAATTCAACTCTTAATCCCAAGCCTAAAATAAATAATGACAATTTCAGCCTTTAAGCCTCCTTGCTATCACATCTCATCTATAGATGATTAAATTCATGTCTGAAGGTTAAGAGCCAAATGCCACACTTTTTTTTTTTTTTGAGGAAGAACTACACTTGATATTGCATATTGACTGATCCATCTAAAGCCTACTAGTTAATCATGAAGTTATGGATTTGCTATTGCCTTCAATCAAACGACATTAATTGTAACAATGGCATCCACACAAGATAGATTGTAATGAAAAGTTGTTCTTTATGTGTTAACATTGCACTGATAATATTCAATGGGACTACGGCCTGCCATTTGGTACTCCCACCATTGATCTCCAAAAGAAAAAAAGAGAAAAAAAAGCAGTTTCAGGATAAATGATACAGAATAAAAGAACTCCAAGTGAAGTAGGAGTGACAGAATAAAGATCTTGGTTGTAATTATATAAATTTTTACTGTTTTAGTCTACCATACAAAATCATACTTGCAACAAGGAAGTAGGAGAAACTGCTCTCGCTCTCTCTCTCTTAACTCTTAAGATATCCAAAGCTATATGGTCTGGATCAATCTGTACTTTAAAGAAATGTTAGTGGAAATCTCACTAAGATAGATTACTCCCCATCCACCAAGGAAAGCACCAATTAAGAGACAACTGCATGCGAACAATCCCTTTGAATGAAGCATGCGAGGGTGGCGATCTTTCTTAAATTAGTCTGCAGGTGATGAGAAACAAAATCCACATGCTGCTGCTACTCTCAAACTTATAATATTGATCATAACGGTTAGTTGGGATAGGTTCTAGCAAGATGGTGAAGGATAGACCCAAACAACATGGAGGGATCAGAAAAAATGTCATTTCCTAAGTGCCATTGCATAGACACATGTCGTCGGTCTCGAAATTATATACAATTTAACAGATTGAATCTAAGCTTTGCATCGATCGATGCGCCTTGTCCTAAACAACTTCTCAAATAGGATAGGAGCTGGTTACAGTCCCCATGTGATCAGTTCTCTTCCATTGATGTATGTAAGTGGTAGGTGTTTCTTAGAACAAATCAAAATGGATTCATGGTTCAGACAAGGGCAAGTGCCAAATATTGTACGGTATTGCAGGAAAATCCCTCCCATACATTTCCTATGTGATTTTGACCACTCAGTTTTTTTTTTTTTTGAGAATATGTTATTTTAATGTTTTAATGCCAAGGTCCAGAGGTTGTTTGCCCTTAAGAGAGTACTTCAGTGCAATGCTTCCAAGCAAAAATGATAGTAAATAGAATGGAGATGTTTTGAAAGGGTGAATTGGACTAAAGTCTAGACTGATGACATGGATTGGATGGCCTTCAAACAAAAACCCCAGAAAGTTTGGGGCCCTTTGACCAACGGATTGGTAGACAAGCTGGAATTGGTCTCCATCTTTTACAGAAAGCTTGCAGAATGAGTTGGGGGACCCCCGCTCTCCTGTCCTTAGAAATCGACACTTGCTCATGTGCTTCCTTTATATGACTGCTTCTCAACAGCAGAGCTCTTTATTTTTAATGGTTGTTCTCTGGACTTGGTAGATTTCTTCCCCACACCCCATAAAACCAACACCATCCTGGTTCCTGATCAGTGGATTAAATGAAAAGAAATGGAGTAGGTAGCTTGTTCCTTTCACCTGGTGAAATCATAATGCAATATGACCTACCAATTAATAATTTATTAGTTAAAAATAATAAGAAAAATTGCCACCACATAATACTTGATCTCATTCTCTTATAAGATAATTGCTCCTTTAGAAGCAACCATCTTAACAAAGTCGGGCTGGTCGGCATAAAACTTTCTTTTCTTTTCAGAGAAAATGACATCAAACAAGAATTAGCCTAATTTTTTTCTTCTAAGTTTGGAGAGCACCAACCACCACATAATTTAAGTCCAGATTTAAAAATTCAAACTAAATGAAACTATTCTCTTTATTTTAAGAAGTCAGAAGCAGGAATGAAGCAGAAGACATTGAACATTGGAGTAAATCTATGGGTTCATTGTTCCAGTGGCAAGGAAACTGTGTGCAAGTCTGAAACCACATTTTAGTGCTCCACTTCCACCCGCTAATTCCTAAGATTGGAGCTCTCCATTTGCATTTACTCACTTCCAAGCAAAGGAACCAATCGTCACTCACCTTGGGTGGTGGTTGTTGACAACTCCTGGCCATATTTTGAGCAACCATCAATAACTACCAACTTAAATTGTAAGGAATGTCAGGCTGGATGCATGCAGTCTTTTACCAGACTATCATGGGAGTTTTTACTAAGATGCCTTGAAGTCTTTAGGCCTTGTGCCTGGTGCTTTGGCTCTATGGCTCTATGTTATTCAAGGCTCAGCACTACACTGGACCCAAGCTGCCAATGCCAGTGTAGTGCATCATATTCATTAATAAAGCTGTCTGCTTTCCCAACCTACACATCCCAGGACTTCAAGCATAGAGAGGGAAGTATACAAAGATTTTAAACTTTTCCTCGGTTCAGCACATATAGGAATTTTTTCTCCCTTTCTCCACTAAATGGAAAAGGGAAGCTTATGCTTCCGTGTTTCCCAGCAACACTGGATAGCATGCTATAAATTGATTACCAAGGCATGCACACTTTTTTCCCTGAAAAAAAATTGTGCCATATAGCAGACACCGCTCTAAATAGCACTTGAAGAGCCCAATATCTAGCATGGAAGAATCGAAGCAGAATTCTGGTACAAGGAAAGTATAAGCAAGAGATATTGGATAATTTTTCAAATAGAGGAAAAAATTGTTGTCAAAAAAGAAAGAATAGTAAGCAATCCAGGAAGAAGAAAATATTGAAGTGTGTGTGTGTGAGTGTCTACATATAAATATATAAACATATCTATGTGAAATTGATTAAGAATTATATAATGGAAGATTATGAAACAATTATTTTAAAATGGGTAACAACCCAGGATCTCACTCAAAAAGGCTAGATACATGCCCGCACAGGTTTTAAAGGTCCAAATTCATTCAAATCTAATCACAAGCACCACTATTGACTCGTGGTCAGCCTCAATGAGCTCGTGCTGCAGTATTTCCTAGTCTACATGAGTCATGAGCCGGGTCTACTCGATACTATTTGTAATAACCCAAGATCTCATCCAAATGGCTATTCGGAAGGTAATTTTTGAGTTTTTTAGTCCTATATAAGTACCTAAGATCTTCTCGGCAAATAACCGATGTGGGACTAAATACACGCCTGCACGGGTTCTCAAATATTTTCTCTGTTTAAGCTCTAACGTCTTCGTCAGGCTAAAGATTTAAATTTATTCAAATCTAATCACAAGCACCACGATCGTCGTGTGGTCGGCCTCTATGAACCTGTGCTGTAGTATTCCCTAGTTTACATAGGCTATGGGCCGAATTCGCTCTGATACTATTTCTAACAATTCAGAACTTCATCCAAAAAGGTTAGCTAAAAGGTATTGTTTGGGTTCCTTAATTTTGTATAAGTACCCAAGATCTATCCAGCGAATAACCAATGTGGAACTAAATACACACGTGCACGGGTTCTAAAAATCCAAATCCATTCAAATCTAATCACAAGCACCACTATTGGCTTGTGGTCAGCCTCAATAAGCTCATGCTGTAGTATTCTCTAATCCAAATGGGCCATGGGCCTAGTCCGCTCTGATACTATTTGTAACAACTCAGGGCCTCACCCAAAATAGCTAGCTATAAGGTAATTTTTGAGTTTTTTAGCCCTGTATAAGTACCCAAGATCTCTTCAATGAATCACCGATGTGGGACTACACACATGCCCGCACGAGTCCTCACAGGATGAATTGTAGATCTACACTAATTTTTCTCACTACAATTTCATAAAGATTCTTCTATTGACATCTTACAATTTTCCCTCACTGGAGGAAATTACTATATCAAAGTTTATTTCTGTTTTTAGGTTTACTTGAAACATGCGGTAAAGGTTTGAATCTACTTTGACAGATTAAATTCACAAAAATCAAGAGCAATTAGGTCATGGATTTCAATTGTCAGCTACATGAACTACAGAAAGTAGGCTGCCCAGTTAGCCTGATGGGTACCTTCTTTACAAATGTGCCTGAAGTGGATGGCTTCCTAGGAACGTCCACAATTCCCATACTAAGCAACTACAGAGTGCAGTCACCATCAGGTTGTGGATAACTATTGGGCCAATGAATAGTGATCACTTGGTCACCCTCAACCCATAGCAAAATGGCGTGAAGAGACCGAAGCGCATTACGAACTGTGTTCGCTCTGCCAAGCTACTAGAAACTCAAAACTTTGGGAACAATAACTATACCAAACTACTAAAAACTCGAGAGAAATTGCCGATTCATGCCGCTTTCTAAAGATCTACTTTGAAGCAAAGCAGACCTTGGCAGCACCACAAGGAAGATGAAAATTCCAAATCAGCTCATTGGTAATAAGAATGTTGCCAGTGATTCGTTGGCCATGCCAAATTTCTTCTTCTGGTCATTCTAATTCTGTTTGTTGAAAATTGTATTAACGTCATACTTCTTCTGACTAATGCTTTCAAGCCATACAGTATTTTGTACTGCAAGATCTAGTTTATTTCTTTCTATATGTTGACATCGAATCAATTTTAAGTCCGCATGCACGTGGTGTACAAGTAACAATACATATCAGTTAAAAAAATCGGCAGGTTGGGCAGTCATAGCCAATTGGGAATATAATGGCCTCCTGTCTTTGAACATACCGACATTGTTTCAAACCCTGCTTCAGCCATTCAAACAATAATTTCTTGGCGGCTCTGTTGACTGCTCCAAAACTCTAAAGGCTTCCTTTCATATTATTCATCAAAATGCCATGCCTTAGCAGCCAAGAATCACATTTTGGGATGCATATCTCCTGGACTTTGTCAATGCCAATTGCCCAAAGCAAAAACATCCTGTGAAACCTCAAGGCCCACTAGACCAATTTATAGAGAACCAAATTGCAAGAAGCTGAAGCTATCAAAATGCTTGAGATCCAAAAAAAAGAAATAAATTAAATTAAATTAAAACAAAAAATAGAAGGAACCCCATACTTATCTACGTAGATAGGTAGACTGAATATAAATGGGCTCCTCGGCTGTAAATGTTACATTTAATGGTCCATCCTATATGGGACTATGCACAAGGTTAACACTTGCTTTATTGCATTGGCTTATTCTCTTAGCTCTCCTAAGCTCTTTGCTCCCACATCTCCACTTGCTTTATGGCAGCAGCTTTCCTCCTTTCTAACATCTTGAGCTCCACTGGCTTGAAGGGTGGAGGGAGCTTGCAGGGGGCTGAATCATGAGGAGACTTCACCATGGACTCCATCATGAACTTCTTCTCAAGGGCCTTTGCAGGGCAAGCCATGGACTTGGAGCACAACTCAATGGCTTTGCGAGGTCTAGTAGGCTTGTATCTCAAGAGCTTTGAGTATTCAGTTAACAGATGGAGCATGTAATCATAGACATATTCCATCTTCAGCTTCTCCTGGATGAAGTTGCTAGCCTCCTTTCCTATAGCCTGTGCCTGCTCAGGATTTGTAGAGATGAGAAATGTAGATATTAAAAACTATATCAACCAAAGAATATTGCTGTTAGTATAATGCATGTACATGATAATAGCAAACCAACAGAGGCTTCCTCTAGCAGTAGATACATCTCCTCTATTTGGATACAGCAGGTTTGAACCCTATTGAGATGCTGTAGGAAGTCTGAGTTAATTACAGGTTAAGTGCTATTAGAGTAATTTGTGAATTTCACAATATTAAGGCTGGCTAATCCATTTGCTTTTAGCCCTACTGAAGCAAAGTTCTAGGTTATGTCAAACCAATCATTTCAGAAATTTGTTTTGTTCTATGTTGGATAGACTAAGTTGGCCCCAACCAACAGGCGTATCAGTATTTGGGGCCCATTGAGATATATGATGATGTTCTGGATTTTTTTATTTTGGAAATTAAGGAGGAAGGGTTAAAGTTTAACAGAAGTACAAGCAGGTCCAAAAGAAGACCACAAGTCAAAGAAAACTCTAAATCTATCTAAAGCACTAATAAAATTACAGTGAGTCAGGGAGGAATTAGAGGAACAATGAGTGCCCAACGAGATGAACAGCTGTGAGATTGAGTAGATTAATGATGCCAGAAACCTTGCTTTCTTTAGAAATATCTGCCTGTTCCTTCCACAGTTTCCTGCACACAGCTAGGACTAGCTGGACCCAAGTTCTATGCTCTTTAATGATTCTCTTCTGCCTCCAGCTAGTCCCTAGGGATTTCAATGTTGAAGCTCAGTTTTTAATCTTTACACAAAGCATAAAAAAATGTGAAATGCTCTTTGCAAAAGGGGCTGTGGAATAAGATCTCATTAATGGTTTCCGAACTAGAATTGCAAAACACATAAACTACATCTTTTGGTTATCTTTTTTTCCAGCACTGCTCGAGTGCTCGTGTGTAGGCACTCTTTCAAAGCTAATCACATCAAAACCCTGACCTTTTGGGGGGTTTCAGATTTCCATAGAGCCTTGCAAAGGGGCAGGTCAATCCTCCGCATTGATGAATTTGTATTAGGAACAAACTGAGAAGTTTTGGTCCTTAGTAATTTTCCAACATTCTGCCATTTAGTTAGATGGTATGAGAGAAGCCAAGGACGAGTGCAATATTGAGAGGTTTTGTCCTCGGTTGTTTTCTAGCATAGTCTGTCCATTGAGTTGGCGTGAGAGAGTCAAGGCCAAGTGCAATCCCTTAAATAATCCTTATCCTGAAACGTTAAAGGCCTGAGCAGCTCTAAGCTCCAATTTCTATGACTCCAATTCTGGAAGCTAGCTATTGGTCAATTGTGTTTGCAATATTGATTGTACAAATGAGTCGATATTTTCTTAGTGGGGTAAAGCTCACCCACCTATCGACCTAGAACTAGATTTGCTTACTATTTACCAAGTTTAAAACTTAGGTAGTTCTAAAAAGTATCCAAAGATGTATTAGTGCCTTTTCAAATTGGTGAAATTCCAATTAGATTGTGAGGACTCGTACGAGCATGTGTTTAGTCTCATATGGTTTGTTGCTTTGTAAGGTGAGGAGATCTTAGATATTTATATAGGACCGATAAACCCAAATAGTACTGTCCAGCTAGCCCTTTTGAGTGAGGTGCTGAATTGTTACAAATGGTATCAAACCTGACCCAACCCATAGCCCATATGGACTAGGGGATACTGCAGCATGAACTCTTTTAGGATTGACCACAGGCCAATATGGTGTTTGTGATTGGATTTGACTGGATCTAGACCCTTAGCGTACCGAGGATCCATGAGAACTCGCAGTATGCGAAGACCCATGCAGCTTGTGCCGAGTCATACATTAGTTGTGTGCTAGCAAGATCATGGGTACTTATACAAGACGAAAGAGCATAAATAATACCTTCTAACCAGCCTTTTTAGGTAAGATCCTAGGTCATTACATAAACTCTTACTTACCCTTGGGCCCAATTTCCTACAAGAATAGTAGGTGGCATGGATGATGTTTCACTAATAGCCTTCATCATTGTCAAGGTATTTCTAGATGCATTTTTACAATAAGGAGGTATTGAGGTCCACTAATTTTTTAACTCTCAAACCTCCTCCTGATTTCTCCTTACAATATTCCAACTAGTAAGATAGTGGAACCTACTGATCTTATTCTTGCCATTCCATAGGAAGGCTCCTTGAAGCTGGTCTATTCGATCTCTCACTGATCATGGGACTTGAAAATAGCCATGTAATACAAGAGTAGGGCAATGACAATAGCATTAAGGAGCGTTCATTAACCACCCAGATATAACAATATCCATTTCCATGATGCAAGTCTTAGATTGATTTTTTCAAGAAGTAACCACTCTCACCTACAAAGCTTCTTATCGTTAAGATGAAGCCCTAAATAATTTGTAACAATCTAGGACCTTACCCCAAACGGCTAGCTAGAAAGTGTTATTAGGTTCCTTGGCTCTATATAAGTATCCAAGATATACTCAGTACACAATCGATGTGGGACTAAACACACACCCACTTAGGTCCTCACATATTTTCTCCATTTAAGCCTTCTAGCATCCTCATCAGGCTAAGGATCCAAATCCAATCACAAGTAGTAGAAATCATATTAGAAACTCCATAATCAGCCCATGGTCAACCAAATAGGCTTGTGCTGCAATATCTCTCAGTACACATAAGCCATTGATCAGGCTCGCTCTGATATCATTTGCAATGACCCATGATCTTATCCAAAAAGGTGAGTTGAAAGGTATCATTTAGGTTCCTTAGCGCTATGTAAGTGCCCAAAATCTAACAAGTGCATAACTGATGTGGGTCTAAACACACATCTGCACGGATCCTTACAAATACTTGGATTGTCACAAATGGCATTAGATCAAATTCAACCTATGACCCATGTGAACTAGGGGCCACTGCAGCATAGGCCCATTTAGGTTGACTATGAGCTGATCGTGGTGTTTGCGATTTGTATTGATTTGTGGTTGGATTTAAATAGATTTAGACTCTTAACCTAGTGAGTACGTGAGGGCTTAAATGGAGGAAGTTTATAAGCATCCGTGCAGGCCTGTGTTTGATCCCACATTAGCTATGCACTAGGTAGATCTTGGATACTTATATAGGATCAAAGATCCCAAACAATACCTTCCAGCTATCCATTTTGGTAAGGTCCTGGATTGTTACATAAGTAAAGGGAAAGGATTCCAGTCAGCAAGAGAGAGAAAATACCCATCAACTCTTGCCATCTGTAGTTTCTCCCTGAGATTGCTCCAAGTGAAGTTATGCCCCTTGAGGTCCAAATCTATTAAATTTAGAGTAGAGATGAAGTTGGCAAAAGAGAGCGAGTTTGTCCAGCATTGAGACCTACACCTTTTATTAAAGACCGACTTGGTTATGTTGAAATCACCTCCAAGGAGCCATGCTTTAGGAAACTGGTTTCTAATGTCCATTAATTTGTCCCAAAAGGAAGGACTGAGGTCTCTGCCATTCATAAACTATCGTAAAAGACCAGCTCATCTGGAGAGGATGAAAAAAGAACTCAACAATGAAAGAGAAAGCTCCTTTCATCACCGACTTTAGAAAAGATACTCATGCACCAGCCAATAATGATGCCCCCAAACAAACCTGAGGTATCAACAAATTTCCAAACATCCAGGATATTGCCCCCCAAGGATCTCAAGAAGGAATTAAAAGAATGTATACATAGGATTATTGCAAGGTCAGGAGTACACGTCTACGAGTTCGAACAATATTGTATATGGCACTACATTCCAAATGATCATTACAACCTCATACATTCCAGGATAGAATTAGCATAGGGAGATAAGAAGAGATTCAATAACAAAAAATAAAGCTAGTCTACTATAGGATGATAATCATATTAGAGACCAATCACTTGGAGGCATTCATTGGCTTTTCTTCTCCAAAGTAAGCATGATCTGGATCACAAGGTTTGCCTCATGGTTAGAGAACTCCAGTCCACACCTCCTTCCCCACTCCAAGAGAGTTGCAAACAGAATTGAGGGGAGCAGAAGAGTGGATTCATTTAGCTCTGATTGAGTTACTTCCTCCACGCCCATGGCTTTAGCAATAATCGGGAAGGGAGGCCGCTCCAAGGAAGCAAGTTTCCTTTTCCTGGCTAGAAGAAGTTTTGTTGTAGGCTCCTTGATTGAGAGTTGTGCTTTGGGGTTGATCTCTTGGGCCCCATGGATTGCGTGACAACCTCGGTAGCATGACTCCCATTGCTTGCATGGACTCTAGCTCTGACATGACGGAAGCTTCCCCTAACCCGAAAAGAAACAGCTAGAATATTATCCTTAAACAATACTAGTACTGAAGGCATTCTCTTTCTTTCTTGTTATTGAGTAAAATTCAAATATCAAGGGCCATTCTACATAAATTTTTTTTTATTAATCTTATATTTATTGAGCAACAATAATCGCATTCTAGTAGCCTATAAGCTAGAGATAAAGCTACCTTCTTTGCGAAAATGGCCTAACTACAAGTGACCCACAATTTTTGGAAGCCCATGCTGTTGAACTAATCTTAAAGGGCCTATTTAAATACCCAATAACCTTATCCATGTGATTTTTCTTCTGAAGTAGAGAAGGAAGTGAGAAGGGCAAGAAATTGTGGATATTGTTATTTGTCCATTCCTAACCGTTTCCAGATATCCAGATCCATCTGAAAAGTTGATTATAAGTATTTTGGAATTTTGAAAGTAGAAAATTTACTAACTTGATTTATCAGCATCGTACCCTTTTTGCCTTCTTTCTCTGTACCTTTCCACTAGAATTGGGAAGTTTCCAAGCATGTTAGGATCTTGGAGGTTTTTCCTCTCTCTCTTTCTTTTTTTATTTTTTGGGGAGAGATGGAGAGAGATCCGCCTGCACTTGAGGATTACTTGCTTGTGATGGAAATTTTGCTCTAAAATAAGTGAAAAAGAGTACTTTGAAAGATCAAGGGAACCTTCAAACCCCTCATCCCAGTATTTTTGGGATAAGATGAAACACATTCAAACAGTGGAATAAATCATTCCAGTGGAATGCCCAATGCCTCTCACTTCTCCTCTCCTGTTTTTAATTCAAACCCTCCCCTGATGTATTCTATGCCTACTGCTGACATTTTATCAACCAATAAGATCCTCTGACATCCAAACTTGTGGTTCATCAAACAAAGCAATATAAACATGAAAGTCTAAACATATAATTACAAATGCAAATATACATGATAAGAATTGAATAAATATTATTCCATCCCCCCAGATCTATTATGAGTGTTGGACCTCCTAATCCATAATGGTGCCATATTTTCAAACTTTTCCTCGAGATACATGTTTATCATATGAGTTAGTTAAAACTAACAAGTGCATTGGCTGAGCAAGTCTTGTATAACTTAATGCAAATTTCACAACAGCCTCAAAATTGCGCTCTCCTCTAAATGCAGTTATGGATTTGAAGCTCGGGAGTTTTCCTAAGGTTAGGACATAAATAATTCTTCTTTTCATTTCTTAAAAAGGTGATAGGGCACTTCAAATGTTATTCTTTCAATAAATAAATAAATAAATAGTTTACCTTGTATAAATTATGGTTTTGCCTAAAGGAGAGATATTAAATGGCATGCAATCTTTTCCACTTACAACTAAATGGTGCTCTACATTTTGGAATGTGGCTATGTCCTCTGGCAACCAAAATAATGGTTAACTCTAGGTACAATGTTACCATTCAATCCATGGAATTCATGATATGTGTGAACACAAACATGGAATCTTGGTGACTTAAATCCAAATGCTGTTGTACATCAATAATCTCTTTTCTGATGCATCAAAGTGCACCATGCATGAGTAATTGAAATTGGTAGAACACATAATGCAACATCATGTAGACACATCAGAGGTCTTTCAAGGTTCTGTAAGCTACAAATTATCTCCACTGCAAATTAGAAGAAAATTTCTACTTAAGGTTTGCTTGGTTGCAAGGAGAAAAGCACAAGAAACTTACTTTCCTCTTGAAAAGGTCTCCTATTTGCTTGTTTTGCTAGAAAGACCTAAAAATAAGACAACTATTCTTCATCTTTTTTGGAAAATCTGAATGAAGTCTAGTTTCTAGTTTTCTTTGATTGATAACTTGTAAGCACCATGCAATAAGGCTGTGAATCAGATTTTTACAATCCTATGAACAGTCACCACCTCAACTTGTGTAAAAACATTTTTCCCTAGACTTGTTTCAATCCAATCCATGGTCCCCCTAAGCAATAAATTATGTTGTCTCTAAGAACTTGTAAACTAAACTATGTTTAAATGAAAAATAAAATTTATCTTTCCCATGGTAAATGCCCTCAATTTTCTTTTCCTTTTCTGTAGTAGTGAATGCAATACAACTAGATTCTGAGAATTACATGCCAGACAAATGATCTACTTCCAACAAAACCAGTAAACTAGTCCATTGGCATCAATTTTTGCAATTGAATCATATCAGCTAGCTGCATCACATTAACGTCAACTGTAAACATTATTTCCACCTTATAGCAGAACCTTGCACCACTGGCATGCCATGTGGAACAAGGAGATTCATGCAAATCAAGAGTAGGAGCAATTCACAGAAGGGTTGTGGTATAGAGCACCAGTTGATCATACCACATGGCACGCCAGCATACAGAGCTTTCTTCTGTTAATAGGCTCAGGCCTCATAGCGTGTCCCTTGATTTCAAGTCAGAAGAATGAATTATACAAGGCTAGGAGCCAACATGATTTTGCTTACTGATTTTTCTTAATGTGGGTATGCTTGGAATCCTAGAATGCAAATGTTCGAAGCATACCTTTTGCTTGTGGGAATTGCCCCAATCAACTGCAAATTTGATGGACCTGCACTTGTCATCGCTCCGCACCGGCCAGTAGTGCTGCAGCGGCATCAGACTCCTCGTAAAGAAGTCATAGTACCTGGGCTTCACCAGTAGTGTGAGCGAGTTGCATGCTAGAATATATTTCTCACTCACTGACCAAGCAGCCCCCTCAATATAAATCTTGTACCTAACATCCATTAGTTTGGATTCAACTCTCCATTAGTTTGCAGTAGACAAGTTGGAAATAGGAAAACAAAGTGATGAATTACCTATGAATGCATTGACTGCCCAAGTCCGACTCCTTGTACCCTATCTGAGTCTCTTTGCGCCAATTCTACAAACTCATTACTATCAGTCAGCAGTCCAACTCCAAATTGTCATACACTTGCACTTTGAACAGAAAGCATTCAAAGATATATACCAGTGCGTAGATCCGAGCATTCCAGTCATGAGCTTCAGATACATTGCATTTAAGAAGATCCTTCCGGGTGGCAGCGACCGCCGGGTTTCCCTTCCAGTAGGCGTAGGGCTCTCTATCCATCCACCTCACCCTCTCATTCCCCTCTTTCAGCTCCCTATTCAGCAGCTCCCACGGCTTTAGATTGATCTCCGGCCTTCGAAATTTCACCCACAAAACTCTCATCAACCAAACCATTTCAATCTAAAGCGATGCAGCATGAAAACCAAGAAGCTAAAGCGTCGGCAGAATGAATTACCAACCCCAGAAGGTCCAGTCGGGGAAGACGATATCGAGCGCGGAGTCATCGGCGCAGTAATGGAACAATGGTGGCGGCGCCAACGCATTCCGGCCGGCCTGGACGACGGGCCAGTCGTGGGTGTTGAACATGAGTTCGAGATCGGGGATGCGGTCCGGGTAGCGGCGGAGGAGCTGGAGGATGCCCCAGAGAGTGAAGACGTCCCTGGTTTGGAAGGAGCGGCGGTAGCGCTCCATGTAGACACGGCCGTGGAGGATGACAAGCCGGAAGTGGGCGGTTTCTCGGGCTCTTTCGACCATTTCTTGGGTGATGCCGGTCGACTTCCATGGCCGGAGGTCTTCATGGATCCACCGGAAATAGTCCGGGCAGGAGGGAGAGGGGGAAAGGGAGGAGTCGGGGAGAGGTGGGAGTGGTGGCGAAGGGCAGATGCGGGTTGCGGTCCCGTTGCCGGCGGGGCAGGTGAAGGGGATTGCGGGTGGCTTTGCTTTGGGCTTTGCTTTGGGCTTTGGGGTTGGAGGGGTTTGGGTGTGGGTGGCGGTTGGGGGTATGATGAGATTCTGAGCCATGGTGATAGTGGCCGTGATGCTTCCAAAGGACTGCAAGTATGTAATTAAAGAAAAGAAAACAGGGTTTGATCTATAAAAGAACAAAGAACACAATTTTTTTCATTAAGCATAAGCATTGCATCCACACATGCTTCACTTTGGAGGAGGTTAATTAATTCCCTTTTTCTTATCTCAATTATCACCAATTATATTGGAAATAGAGTGGCTCCATGTGGGGCAAGATTAGTTAGTCTACTACCCATGCCATATTTGTTCAGACAAAATAATTACTTACCTATAAGATTTTTCTTTTGTTTTTTTTTTCCGATAAACCTATTAGGCATATCTGATCTCTCCTTTTACAATTCATGCAGCTTGTTTTTGACAAATAGATATTTCATAGATATATATGAATCACTTGACATGGGCCGCGAGACTCTATATTTACACTCACATGCTCACACAGAACTGGACTTAACTGTGTAGTTTTGGGATGAGAGAAAAGGTGAGTTCTAGAGTCTCAAAGTCATCTTGAACTATGTAGGGTAGGCCTAAGATCGGCTTAGCCCACCTTGAACTCAACATGCCTTGGCCCGAGCCCACCCAATAATTTAATAACCAGAGTTTGGGTAGTTTGGGCCAAATTTCAGCCCAAGAACTACATGTCCCTCATTGCTAAAGATTAAAATGACTTCATTTTCATGCATTTATTTTGTGTAAAGTAAAAAAAATGCACGCATGTTTCTATTATCAATAGTGTTCAGAAAAGATTCTGCCTAAATATTAGCTTGCAACCTATGTTCATTACTACTTAGAATCACAGACAGCATGCCTATATTATATGATGGGCAAAGTGTCAGGAGGTCAAGCTCACAAACTTTTTGAAGAAATGTGATGATTACTCGCCTTTATTTAGGCTTGAATATGAGACCTTTCCTAGCTAGTGATGAGTGCCAACAAGTTAAGCTAATACTATTGGAGTTGAGCTCAAGCAAGGCATAAATTATGGCAAGTGATGACAACGCTCAACAACCCAATAGGAAGTTGTCCGAACCCCTATAAACTCAAGCTAGGTCAAAAAGGATAAACGAACATGCATTATGTTTATACCATATCCCAACAACCCCAAATAATAGGCATGAGCAAGTGTCTCATGGACTAATTTAAATGAAGTCAAAATAGATGGAAGTCACATAATTCTTGTGAAGCTTAATAGTGTATGACCATGATAAATTCTATCAAGTGTGAAGGCACAAACTGAAGGAAGAAAGTTTGGCCACAATGTTGATAAGTAGGCTGAAAGATCAAGATAGTCATGATCAACTATAATACAAGACAGATGGATCGAGGTGTTCCAAAATGACCATACAATAGGATGCTTGAAGAGAGACGGCCAATGTGAAAGTATAGGCTAAGGGGAAGTTGATGATAAGTTAAGACCAACAAAATATGAGATAGCCCAACAGTTAATACAAATCCTGATGGTTGTGTAGTAGCAGAAACAAGCAGCATCAGTTACCAAAACCGTCATGAGCAAAGAGCACAGGTGGCAAATATCATAGTGGATAGTTATTGTATTTTAGTATAAATATCAGAATTGTACTTTAAATTAAGAATATTTCGACAATCAATTCAATGTATCTGTATTAGCTTAGTTTTATCAGTAGCTTACCATAAAAGTTGGTATAACTTAGATTACTACTGTAGTCCAATACTATACCCATATCGCAGCTCGGTGCTATTCTGGCATTACACTCTTATCCAATCTATTTTTGAACAATAGTATGACGGTGGAAAAAAGTTCTTAAAGATCAAGGCATATCATTATTTTTTTGACTGATTTAATGTCAAAGGCATGCATGCACATATCTTTAAGCCAGTTGGCTTATTACTACTCTCTTCAAGCACATCCAGACAGCCAGTGGGTTTCGCGATACGTCAAGACAAGATGGAAAGAGTGCTAACCAGCTTTTTTGTCATTGTCCGGTGGAACTCCGCTAGTAGGTTCCATGACATATCTATAGTATTGTCTAATTAGCCTGTGCACCTGATAGGAATTAGACTACCTTAGGGACACTTCTATGGTCCCTAGTTCTAGATATATTATTTGCACTAGTGTTTGAAGTATTCATTAGCTACATAAATGGAGGGACCAGTGCATAGCCACTAGATCATTGGGGACCAGCTTGCTAGCACTCTTTCTTGGAGCGTTGTTGAAGTTTCTGCTCCCACATTTTTCACCCACAAACGTTTGATGACAATGACATCCAACCAGATGACACCGCGACTAAAACGATCAGAATTCCACCAAAATCCGTGAAAAGAAAGTCCAGAGTCTAACTCATCCGGCCAGCTAATCTTAAGAAGATCCTTCGCTCCAACGGCACTCGGCTTTCCGTGCTCGGACACCAGACACCGATAGAAACACGTGGCAACGGCCAACGCACGCAAATTATGTGGGTCCCACTTAATTATTTTCTACCGATCCGTCATTAGGGGTGGCAAAATATGGCCCGATCCACCCATCTGACCCGTGTTCGACCCGCCATAAACAGGTTTGGATTTGGCCTAAACAGGTTTGGGTCGTAAACAGGTCGACCCGTTTAACCTGTTTATTAATTGGGTCGGATACGGGTTTTAGATGTCTGACCCGTTTAACTGTTGGGCAGGTTAAACAGGTCTAAACAGGTTAAACGGGTTAAACAGGTTAAACAGGTCTAAACAGGTTAAACGGATCTAAACAGGTCTAAACAGGTCGGGTTGGGCAGGTTAAACAGGTTGGGTTGGGCAGGTTAAGCAGGTCTAAACAGGTTAAACGGATCAGGTTGGGCAAACAGATTAAACAGGTCGGGTAAACAGGTTACCTGTTTATTAAACAGGTTAAACGGGTCGGATCGGATTACCTATTTAATAAACAGGTCAGGTTCAGATTGTAATTTTTGATCTGTTTAATAAACAGGTCGGGTTCAGATTTATGATTTTCTGATTTGACCTGTATGTGACTCCATCCGATCCGATCCGATTGCCACCCTTATCCTCAGAGATCATTCCAGGCGTTTCCCCAACTGAATGCAATTTGTGCCCGACACGTGTCCGAAACCAGTAGGTTCGCAGTTTCTTTTCCCTGGACACGTTCGTTTGTAACTTTTCTACGTGACTGAGCCTCTTATATATAAAATGAAAGGACTCGAGCTTTCCAAGAATAATTCTTACGTTTTTATTTTTCTGTGGAAGATAAAAAGTACCAAAGAGATAAGAGAACGCGAACCAGATTCCACCGACGGCGGGGACCGTAACGAGACAATGTTAGTTCTAGCAATCATTGCATCAAAATTCACGCCACCTTCCTTTACGACGTTTTTATTTCCGCAATTAATTGCCGCCATCCGACTTTCCCGATCGTAGAGGATTCCATGACCAAGAAAATAGAAATGACAGGCGAGAATTCTTCATCTTTCTTTATATAATTAAAATCCCTTCTATATCAGGGGAGAAAAAGAAGCCAGCCAAAATTTGTAGTGATGGAGGAGGCGCAAAGCAAGTAGAGAGGGGACTCACCTCGCTGTTCATCCAGCAAAAGGTTGAAATAAAGGCGCCGAAGAGGATGGCAAGGAGGAAGAAGAGAAGCACAGCGCCGCCCGACGAGCTCCCCGCCGCTGCTGCGGCCGCCTCCGAGTTCTTCCTGCTCTTCTTGATTTGCCGAAAGGTTGTCTTCCCCGCCGGCTCCGCTGGATCCATTCCCAATCCCAATCTCAGCTTCCTCGGATATTAAAATTCTCAGCAGAATCAAATTACTGGAAGCAAAGCTTCACTTTCTTTCGTTTTGAACTCGTATTTGCAGAGAGAGAGAGAGAGAGAGAGAGAGAGAGAGAGAGAGAGAGAGAGAGGAAAGAACACTGGAGTTAAGAAGGTTGGGGAAAGAGGGACTAGGGAATGGAAGGTGGGAGGAGAGGATCTCGTGAGCAGTGGGGGCTTACAAAAAGGAAGGAATAGGATCTCGTTGGTGAGGAAGAGCCCTTTCTTCTCTTTTAACTATATCAAAACGAAAGTAATAATATCCTTCCAGCTTAGGGTACATTTATTCTTTTAATGGTGTTACGAAATGGCTTGCTTTAATTATGGAATAATTTCATTATCTTTTTATAGTAATACTTCTAAAAAAATTATACAAAATTTTAGCTTTTTATAATATAAATTAAATAGTAAATTTTCTCAAGAGCGTTAATGCATGTAGAAAGGTAATAATGTCCATTTACACTTAAAAGGTTATTTTCTAATACTTTTAATAAGGAATCTAGCAATAAAAGGAATCATTTTAAAAGCAGTATAATATGGAAAGCATGTATATGTAAGAAGTGATATTCGAAAGAGAATTATAAAATAACTTATATTTGTAAGTATATATATATATATATTGTATAAATTAAAAGCTTAAAATAATACAAAGGTTTATTTTACACACGCACTAGAACAACTATGAGGGAGTGAGGGTTCTAATTTTCATTGATGTGTCGGCCAATAAAGGGAGAAAATGTTAGTGCTAAATTAATAAAACATCTAGTTTGGAACATGACCAAGTCTTATGACCATCCTCCATCCTTTTCATCTATCCTTATAATTATAATTTTTTAAACCAAATAATAGGTGATGGCCATCCATCTTTTCAATCCCATTCATTCTCTCTATCTCATGACTTCAACCAAACACAGGGTTCAAGCTGCACTCATGGATGGCTAATCTTTTATTATTAGTCCACGTTGCAAAAAAGAATTGCAGGTATACCTAACCTGCAATTTGATCAAATTATCAATGATGCAGCAACAACAGTAGCAAGTTTGGGCTGCATTAGTGGGTTTAAAATAATGACCCTATTTTTTTATGCTTCATAAACTATAGAGGTGCCTCCTTGATGCGGGCCCTCTTGAAGTCCACTAATTAAGAGAGCGAGGGTATGCAAAAGGATTTGGCCGGTCTACATTTTCTGGGAATGTTCTTGGGTGCGGAAAATTTTCCTTTTGCCTCTTCACATCATCCGCTCCTCCGCACCGGATTTCCTCGCATGCATGGGGAGGTGTGGTGTGCCGTTGGATGAACTCGGGCCTTAGGTGCCAGGGGTTACGTGGCTTGGGTTAAGTAAGTGACTTATGGGAAAAGACAATGAATTGTTTTCCGTACTTATCATGGGTTAAGCAAATGGCTTGGCCGCTTAATTTGGGTCATGTGTTGAGACCTTGAAGGATATAGTTATTGGGGTCAGATTCCGTGCAGGGATTTGGCCCAAGCATCAGGCTCGAACGTTAGGCTAGTTCCTGGCGAGGTCGAGGCTAGATTGGCTTGCCTCTAGTTTTGGGCCAATGGTTGCTCATTAGTTTGCTTGATAAACAAATATAGTTTAGATGCTTTAGTTTTCTATTTGATACACAAACAATGTCGAACGACCCAAATCGAGCATTATTTCATGTGATATAGAGCCGCAAACTGGATGGCTTTCTATGTGACAGACCATATTGGTTCGGAGTTATGAAAAAACTCTCTTGTTTTACTTAATGACATTTTGATGGCCAATGCAAGTGGATGTATTTACTCAAAAATTTTGTAAAGCAGCCAGCCCAATAGAAAATACAAATAGAGAGATAATGCAAACTAGGTTTCATCCGTTCTTTTGCCAAACAATTTAAAAGAACTCACTAATCTATGCAGTCTTGAGAAAATATTTCTGCTAAAGCTGTTATAAATTGTTGAAACCTTTATGCAGGCTACAATAGAAATTATTAATGCCTAGTTACTAACAAATTAATGTAGCTTCCAAACTACAGCAAGGACCCTTCCCCACATTTCCATAATGTTTTTCTTTTTGGTAGGAAAAGTTGAAGCAGGAACTTCCCTTCAAAAGAGACACCAATAGCATATGCATTAATATGTTTTTTTTGTGCTAAGTATTCTACACTCGGTCGTATAGGCAGAGAGCCACTTGGTAGACTTCTTCAACCTTTGTGTAGATGTTTATCTGCCTGCTTGATCAAGCATTCTTTGTACAATTTTTTGTATACTTCTTTGTATAAGGAGCTTAAACTAAAGTTATGAACGTCTCATTGAAGCTCAACACATGAGATGCATTTCGGAGTATAAAGGACGAATATTTCATAGATGGCGTTGATTAGATTAGAAATAGATAAAATTAAGATATGAAGAGACTGATGAGATAGTTTTTGTCAAAAAAGAAATGGTGAGAAGATCTTAGTCCCATCTCTACTATCGAGAGAAGCTTCTATAAGAAGCCTTTGTAGCAAAACTTCAATTCTCGTAAGATGATTTCTTTGTCAGAAAGGAGATTTTGAGTTCTTTTCTTTCATTGTAGTATCCTTCTTATTTTATTTGGTAGCAAAGGCTTGTAGGCAATGGCTATATAAAGCGGGGTTAGGCTTCTCGCAAAACCCTTAATCTCTTAAATCCCAGTGAAGACAGGATTTGGTATGAAGTTACTTGGTATGATTACAAAAGACTTTATCAACGAAACAATCTAGTGTCTCTTATTTTCTTCTATTTTTGAAGTGCTAGCCATTGTCTCCCTAATGATTTTTTTTTTTAATAAATATTTCTAGAGTCATCTGGCTCTATTTTCCTGTTTAACTATGTGCAATTTATGTGCAAGATATAATCACGTATAATGTTAAAATCAATGGAAGCTATCATTACAGTAAAAGATAACAACTTTATATGGTTATCATTAATTCATTATTGAGTATTATAATACAACAATATTTGTTATTTATCTAGCTTTGATCAGATCATTTGAATAAATTATTAGCTGCTACAGTGGTCATTTTAACAGGTATATAGTGATAGTATTTGATTAAATTATTGCTTGCAATCTTGTTTCTTGAATTAATGCATTTATATGAGAATATTAATAAAAAATACCTCCAACACTAACCGTTGCTTGAAGTTACTTCCTCCCTCTCTCACCTTTTGTTCTTCCCTTTGCCTTCTTCTATGTGAGTAGCTGCAACCCCAAGATGAAACCGAACAAGTAAAAGCCCAATCAGTTTTACTTCAAGCTTTGAGTCTGCCCTTGAATAAAAGTCCGGGGCCAGGCTGGGCCTGCAGAGGCATGTTTTAGTTTGAACCAGTCCTACTGTCATACCATCCTCTCTGCAGCTCATGACCACGCCGACAGCCATCATTGTCTCATAGTCTCGTCCACATTACTACCATAAATGATATAAAATATACCATACTGGTTCGGTACCAATATTTAGTATGAATGATATATTGATACTTAGTATGTCAAAAAATTCTGTACCATACCATACCGATACTGTACTAGTATGTCATCGGTACGGAATCTGATATTGAGATGATGAATTTTTTTCTCATCCATCCCCCCCAATACCTCTATTGCACAGTATATTGTTATTCTAGTCTTTACAATCACGTAATTCCACCATCCCTACTTGTAACGCTATCCCCAACCTTGTTATTGCTGCTACTGTTTCATCACTCCTATCTCAGCCAAATCAGCACCAACCTTTATGCAGCTTCTCTATCACCACTGTGCCTACACTGCAAATAGAACTATTTTTTGCGACTATGAGGCCACTCTGTCATTACATTAAATCTGATACCACTACATCACTTATATGGTGTGATAACCGCCCCACTCCCAAGAGAAACGGAGGGGGGGGGGGGGGGGGGGGGCATTATACCATCGTGCAGGCGTTCGTAACGCCTGATGGCGGGCGGTTACAACCATCCGCCTTCTCCTGCAATCAGAGGCTACAAGAAGCCCCGATCGGTGGAGACTTTCATCACCCTCTTCCCTTTTCTCCACTATCTCTCTCTCACAACCCTTCACGGTTGGCAGGACCTGGTGTTGGACCCGCGCCGCTGGAGCAAAAGGCCGCATCGCCGGAGTAGGAGGCGGACGACCACCTTCAGATCAGGTAAGCTCTAATTCCTGTTCTCTACAAATTATGCTTTGTAGAGTAGATTTAGAACAAAATAAAAATTAAAACGGGAAGGGAAGAAGAGGGAAGAAAGAGAGATGAAGAAGGGGAGGCAGACCGCGGCTACCGAGGCTGCCATAGGCGCAACTGGTGCCGCCGGCCTCAAGCCGGCCCTCTCCCGAGCCGATCCCCCTTCACGGGAGAAGGAAGGGGGAGGAGATAAAAAAAAAAGAGAGAGAGAGAGAGAGAGACTTACTGGTGGTTGATCCGCAACCGCGGGCGCCGGCCTCGGTCGTGGGCCGCAGGTCGTCGGCCGTGGGACGCGGGTCGCCGGCAGCGGGATGCAGACGCAGACGCGGCCGCGGGCCGCCGATGCGCCCCCGAGCACGACCACGGGCACGGCCGCGGGTGTGGCCGTGGGCGCCGCAGGCCGGCCGCCGGGCGCCATCGGCCGCTGCCCGTTCCTCCCAAGCCTCCCGAGCTCGCCCTCCTCCCTCCACGGGAGAAGAAATAGGAAGAAAGGGGGAAGGAGAAATCGGGAGAAGAGAAGAGGAGGAGAAGAAAAAGAAAGAAAAAAAAAAAAGGGAGAAGAAGGTTCGGGAAGGAAGAAGGGAGAAAAGAAAAAGAAGAAAAGAAGAAAAAGAAAAGAAAAAGAACAGGAAAGGAAAGGAAAAAAAAGAAGAAAAAAAAGAAAAAGACCCTCAACGGGTCCGACTTAACGGGTCGGATCCGAGTTCGGGTCCGAACCTGTTAGGCCCAAATAAAAGAAAAGAAAAATGGGTTTAGCCAAATTTGTCTAAACCCGAGCCCAATCAGAATGGGCTAAGTCTGAACGAACCCAAACTGTGAATTGGGTTAAATCCGAACCAAATTAAGCCCAATTGAGTTGGTCTGAACCCAATCAAGCTGAGTTAGTCTCGGCAGACCCAAATTGAATATGAATCAAGACCAATTCAAAATCAGTTTAACTAAATTGAGACCAAATTGACTTCGGGTTGACCCTGACTCAAGCCTAAATCAGCCACATTGACCCTGGACCAAAATTAAATCTAATTGGACTTGAAATTGAGCCCAATAACCTAATCAGAAGACTAAATTGATCCGAAAGGGCTAGACCCAATTAAGAACCGAGCCCAATTCTTTAATTAAAGACCCAATTGACCTACATGAACCCAATCTGGTTCTAAATCGAGGCCAAGGGCTCTAAATTAAATAAATTGGACTTGAGATCCAACCAAGTAAATTCATGTTATGATAAATTAGAAAATTATGAAATAAATAGAGAATAATGTGACCCCTATGTGATTTATTTAGGTGATCAAGGATTTGTCACCCGGACGTAAGAAATTGGAAAGCATATTGCTGTAAGTAACCTTGGCACTGATCTTAAAGTTTTTAAATTACTGTTTATTTACAATTATAAAAATGTATTGGTTATGATATATTTTTCTCAAAATTAGGATCAAGTATATGATTGCATGTAATTCATGAATTTGATTAAAGAGCATCCTTCATGAATATTTGATGGTGTATGAGTTATGAAATTATGATTATGTTAGACTGTATGAAAAATGATATTTGGGGCATGTTTATGCATTTTAAATTATATAATGCTATTTATCATTTTCAAACCTATTTATGATGATTATGATTTATGAAAGAAAAAGAATATGATTTATGAACTCTTAGATAGCTATGACCACCTCTAGAAATAGAGGCCAGTCGACACCCTGGAGCTAGCATCCAAAGAATAACAGGCCCTCTGCCAACGGGTTAAAGTTGGTAACGAATAACAGAATTAGTCGACTAAGATTAACAGGCCCTGTCACGGGATTATAGTGACCATAGCAGCACATCCGTCTGAGAGTATGTTTTATAAAGTATGGATAAATGGCAATATTTTTATATGACTTGCATTATCATGATTATGAACTTTTATAGATAGAACATGCATTGCTTTATGACCTGATTTGTGTATATCATCTATAAAATGTTTTATTTTACATCAACTGTTGGCTTTTTTTAATCACTGCATTGGCATAATTGTACTTGATCCAATAAGATAGTACCTGGTTACTTACTGAGCTGTGTAGCTCATACCTTTTTATCTACTTTTTTTCCTACAGATGATTAAGACCACTAGGAGCAGGGAGCTTGATGTTATTCAGGGTTGGGGTAATTGAAAATATTATGTAATAATCAGATTTTAGAAGCTCTGTACTGTTCCAACTTCATGAACAATGTTATGACATTAGTAAATGAAACTATTTATTTTTATTATGAAATTTTATGTGGCTTCGTGTTATTGTGTGCATAAGATAGCAATAGCACGGCCGTGTCATGATCCGGATTTGGGGCGTGACATTTAGTGGTATCCGAGCAATAGGTTTAATAAAGGGTAAAAAAAAAAATTTAGTAAGGGAAATGGGTAGTTAAGTCTCGTTAAATTAAATTCGGCATATTCAAAATAAAGAAAATTAGTTAATTGAATTATGCTAATATTTTTTTTTAGGTGAAAATGAGGAACAGAGAGAATGAAGTCTTGGCAAATATTGCAGCTCGGAGGAGAGGAGCAAGAGGGAGAGGAGTTGCCAGGCAGGCAGCCGAGCAAACTCCTAACCCAGCTGCCACCCAGGCCGATTTTGCAGGAGCAAGTCAGGTGATGACTCAGCTCCTTCAGATGCAGCAGCAAATGCAGCAACAGATGCAGCAGCAGATGCAACAGCAGATGCAGATGCAGCAGCAGGTGCAGATGCAGATGCAGCAGCAGGTGCAGGCCACTGTCCGACCTGCACAGTCCATGGAGTCCTACTATGAGCGATTCCGTAGGCTCAACCCACCTATGTTTGACGGTGGAGCTGACCCTCTGGTTGCTGAGACCTGGATTCGGGAGGTAGAGAAGATGTTCAAAGCCCTGCAATATCTCGAAGAAGTAAAGGTCAGATTGGCTATCCCTATGCTGAAGGGGAATGCAGAGTTCTGGTGGACGACTATTGAAGCTGCACTCGAGGGTGAGGACGAGCTACCGACATGGGAGGAATTCAAGAAGATGTTTTATGACCAGTATTTTCCTGAGTCAGTCAGAATATCTAAAGAAAATGAATTTTTATCTCTGAGGCAGACAGATGATATGACTGTGCTAGAATATGCCAACAAATTTACTAAGCTGGGTTGGTTCTGCCCTCAGATGATAGAGATTGAGAGAAGCAAGGCTAATAGATTTGAGCAAGGCTTGAGGGATGAAATTCGATCCCGGTTGTCAGTTCTGATTTTTACCAGCTACGGAGAGGCCCTGGAGAGAGCACTGAAGGTAGAAGCAGATCTGAAGAAATCAGGGAAGGAAAGAGGTGAGCAGAAAAGGGCCGAGACGTCAAGGAATCTAATGAACCGACCAAGAAACTTTGAAGGCCCTCCTAACAAGAAGAAGAAATTTAAGGCTTGTTATTACTGTGACAAAATGCATTCTGGTCCTTGCTTGATGAGGATGGGAGCCTGCTTTATATGTGGGCAGCCAGGACACATAGCCAGAGATTGCCCGAACAAAAAGAAAGTTGAATCTGGACCTTCTAGACCAACTGATCAGATGCAGAGAGGAGCTGCACGGGTGTACGCACTGACACGACAGGATGCTAGTGCCAGTGACAGAGTTGTGGCAGGTATGATTCCCATCAACTCTGTTGATGCTTCAGTACTATTTGATTCTGGCGCTACACATTCCTTTATATCCTCCAAGTTCTCTGCATCCTTGCATCTTATGTTTGATAAGTTAGATGAGCCTTTACTTGTTGCTACCCCTCTCAAGAAGACAGTAGTGGTGGATTCTGTTCATAAAAACTGCATAATTCAGATAGAGAACAGAAAAATTTTGGCTGATTTAGTACTGTTAGACATGTATGATTTTGATGTCATCCTTGGTATGAATTGGCTGTCTGAATATCATGCTCACATTGATTGCTTTGGCAAGAGGGTAGTGTTTTAGATACCTGGTGAACAGAAAATCTTCTATCAGGGTGATGCACCCACTAAGAATCCCTCTTTGCACATTATCTCTGCAATGAGTGCAAGGAAGGCCCTCAGAAAGGGGTGTCAGGCCTACCTAGCTTGTGTAGTAGACACTACAAGAGAAAAAAGGCTAGAGGATATCCCTATTGTGAGAGAGTATCCAGAAGTATTCCCTGATGATCTACCTGGATTACCTCCTGATCGGGAGATTGATTTTCGAATCGATCTATTACCGGGTGTTGGGCCTATCTCGAAGGCTCCTTATCGGATGGCCCCGGCAGAGCTGAGAGAGTTGAAGGTTAGCTACAGAAACTTCTAGAGAAGAAATTCATCCGCCCGAGTGTTTCACCATGGGGAGCTCCTGTACTATTTGTCAAGAAGAAGGATGGAAGTATGCGGCTGTATATTGATTACCGAGAGTTGAACAAGGTGACAGTGAAGAACAAATACCCTCTGCCCCGGATTGATGATTTATTTGATCAGCTACAAGGTGCCCAAGTCTTCTCCAAGATAGATTTGCGATCTGGGTATCATCAATTGAAAATCCTAGCAGATGATGTGCCGAAGACTGCATTTCGAACCAGGTATGGGCACTATGAATTTTTAGTTATGCCATTTGGACTAACCAATGCGCCAGCTGCTTTTATGGATCTGATGAACAGGATTTTTAAGCAGTATTTGGATCAGTTTGTTAATGTTTTCATTGATGATATACTGATCTATTCTAAGAGCAAAGAAGAACATGAAGATCACTTGAGAGTGGTATTACAGATTCTTCAGAAGAATAGATTATATGCCAAACTGAGCAAATGTGATTTCTGGCTGGATAGTATTGCATTTCTTGGTCATGTAATCTCTAAAGAAGGGGTGTCAGTGGACCCAAAGAAAATAGAAGCAGTGGTGGATTGGCCTCGTCCTACAAATGTCACTGAAATCAGAAGCTTCTTGGGTTTGGCTAGTTATTATAGAAGATTTGTGGAAGGATTCTCTCGGATCGCTACTCCTTTGACTCGTCTGACCCAGAAACGAGCAAAGTTTGTATGGAGTGAAGATTGTGAGCAAAGTTTTTGTGAAGTGATTGATTAAAACCCCATTTGATTTTGATGAGCTCAAAGCATTTGAGTATATCTTTTGATTACTAATGAATTCAATTGAGTGTTTCAGTGAAAATCCTGTCTAAGTGTCCCAAGACTTGGTTCATAATTTTTGGATAAGTTAAGGAGTCTGTTTGAACCAATGTCTGAGACTCGAGTCGACTCCCGAGTATCACGAGTCGACTCCAAGCGTATCAAGTTCACTGGCACGAGCTCGAGTCGACTCCAGATAAGTACGAGTCGACTCTGACTGAGAACAGACAGAAGGACAGAAAGCTTCAACTCAGAACCTGTCAGCGAGTCGACTCCCGAAGTGCGCGAGTCGACTCCGATGTTCACCGAGTCGACTCCAAGAAAGTAAGAGTCGACTCCAAGCAGTCACAGGCAGAAAAGTCAGAGAACAGTTTTCGGGTCTGAGATTCGAGTCGACTCCAGTGGAACGCGAGTCGACTCCGATAGGTGGCAAGTCGACTCCAGAGAAAGCAAGAGTCGACTCTCAGCGGTACACAAAGAAAAAGTCAGAGAGCATTTTATGGACTCTGAGATTCGAGTCGACTCCCGCAATACGCGAGTCGACTCCAAGACACCGCGACCCCAAGACAGACAGAAAACCAAGTTACTGCCTCTGAGATTCGAGTCGACTCCCAGACAGCTCGAGTCGACTCCAAGACAGCTTCACGTCAAAAGGCAGAAGACCATCTTTCGGAAACTGAGAGCCGAGTCGACTCCAAGGAAGTTCGAGTCGACTCCAAGACTGGACGAGCCAAAAGACAGAGGATCGGGAGTTCGGGCTCTGAGATTCGAGTCGACTCCCAGGACAGTCGAGTCGACTTGAGTGGACAAAATTCAAAATTGGATCTACGGACTTCAGTGGATGAGCCGACTCCAAAATTGCCAAGTCAGCTTCAGAAGTTGACGAGTCGACTCCAGGTCAAGACGAGTCGACTCCCAGTCGTGAAGGCAACTTTAATTTAAATTTGGAACAGTTGCCGAGTCGACTCCGGAAAAGCTTGAGTCGACTCCCGCTACAGCCGAGTCGACTCCTGATCGCGCGAGTCGACTCCAACCCACCAACGGTCATATTGTCAGGCTGCGCAGAGTGTTCAGAACGGGCAGAAAAAGCACTCTAACGGCTAGTTTCCGTGGGGGTTGGCTTAAATAGCCACAGAGGACTGTAGCAAGGCAGAGAACAACTATTCCACTCCAACTAATCAAGCATTCAAGCTCTGCAACGTGCTCTTCAACGAAAAAGAGGAAGATCTGCATTTACTGCTTCCAACTACATCTTCCCAGCAATTAAAGCCTCCTTCTCCTGCATTCAAGTCGACTACTCTTTCAAGAGGAGACCAGAAGTTTAAGAAGCCATTCCTCATCTCCAATCTAAAAGCGTTTGAGGCTTCTTAACTTCATTTATTGTTCATATTGTTTTCATCTGCTTTTTGAGAAGCTTATTTTCTGTTTTCTTTCTACAATTTGTATTTACTTGGTTCAATCGGAGATTGAATCAAGGGGATTGAGGTTGGTTGGTGAGCCGAGTTAAAACCAACGTGTGTAAGGGTTTGATTGTGATCCCGGGAAAACAATCGGGGCGGTTCTAGTCGGTGAGCCTGGGAAAACCGACCGAGTTCGTTGTGAGCTCGTAAAACAACAAGTTTGGTTGTGAGCTTGAAAAACAACCGGCTGTAATCCAAGGGGGTTATAGTGAATTCCCAAGTGAGACTTGGGGAGTGGACGTAGGAGCAAGGGTTAGCTCCGAACCACTATAAAACCTTGTGTTTGTGTTGGATTGTCTCTCTTATTCTTCCCCTCACATCACTCACAGCACTTAGCATTAATTAAATAACTTGTAATAGTTTTTAATTAGTCAACCACATCGTTTTAATTATTCAAATTATTTTAAAACCCAATTCACCCCCCCTCTTGGGTTGTCTATCTGGGCAACAAGTGGTATCAGAGCCTAAACTCTTCCACCCAAGAGTTAAAAGATCAAATGACAACCCCATTTGGATCTTCCCACATTGAGGGTCAGTCCACCCAAAGACCTCCTTTCTTTAATGGATCCGACTACTCATACTGGAAGGCTAGGATGAGAATATTCATCCAAGCCCAAGACTATGAGATGTGGACCATTGTAGTAAATGGCCCATACATCCCATCCATATATGTAGAGGGTATCAAGGTACCCAAACTAGAAAAGGATTGGGATGAACATGACATGAGGAAGGCACAACTAAACTCTAAAACTATGAATGTGTTTTATTGTGCCTTGGATAGAAATGAATTCAATAGGGTCTCTACTTGCAACTCTGCAAAAGAGATTTGGGATAGACTTGAAGTGACCCATGAGGGCACGAATCAAGTTAAAGAATCCAAAATTAATATATTGGTTCATAAGTATGAACTATTTAAAATGGATTCTAATGAGACAATCACTAGCATGTTCACTAGGTTTACTGACATTGTCAATGGCCTAAAAAGCCTTGGCAAGAGCTATACTAACAGTGATCTTGTCAGAAAAATACTTCGCTGCCTACCAAGGTCATGGGAAGCCAAGGTGACGGCAATCCAAGAAGCTAAAGACTTGAACAAGCTTCCACTTGAAGAGCTCCTTGGATTCCTAATGACTCACGAGCTAACCATGAAGCAACACAGCGAAGAGGAGTCCTCCCACAAGAAAAAGGTAATAGCTCTTAAGTCTACTTCATCTAACAAGGACTTGTCTTGCAGTAGCAGCAGTGACGAAGAAGAGAATGAGGAAGATGATGGTGAGGCTCTTCTTGTGCGCAAGTTCAAGAAATTCATCAACCACAAGAAGTCCTATCATCAAAGGAGAGGCCCCTCAAATTCCTACCGCAAGGACAAAGGTAAGGAAAGGGAAAATGAGGAGATTGGGTGTTACGAGTGCAAGAAGCCGGGTCACATAAGAGCTGAGTGCCCCTTACTGAAGAAGGGGAGTAAGTACAAGAAGAAGAAGGCTCTTGTCACAACACTATCCGACTCCGACTCATCATCCTCCTCATCAGATGATGAACAAGAAGAGAAGGCCAATTTCTGCTTTATGGCCAATGAAAACGAGGTAACTTCCGATACGCATCCTGATTTTTCTTTTGATGAACTTTATGATGCATTTAATGAATTAATGGTAGAATATAAGGCCATAAATCTTAAGAATAAAGAACTAAAAATAGCTAATCAATCATACCTACATAAATACGATAAATTAGTTAAGGATAAGGATTTAATCATCAAAGAAAATATAGAACTTAAGACAAGCAACCAACTTTTAACTCAAAAGACTAGTACCTTAACTAAAGATAATGAAAAACTAACTAAGGAACTTTCAGAACTTAAAAATCATAAACAAATCTTAAATAAGGATCTCACAAAAGAACTTAATGACCTAAAAGCAGAAAATCAAACTCTAACTAAAGAACTTAACAAATACAAACCCTTAGTTGAAAAATTTACATATAGTTCTGAAAAATTAAACATGATACTTAAAAGTCAACGAGCCGTATTTAATAAAGCGGGTTTAGGGTATAAACCAAGAAATAAACAAAAACTTCTTAGTAACTTCTTTGTTAAAGCTGGGGAAACTAAAACTAAGAAAATAACTTGCTTTTGCTGTGGTACTATAGGTCATAAAGCGAATGTGTGTAATTTTAGGAAAAATAAAACAAAAAAGAAAATTAAAAGGGTATGGGTTCCAAAAGGAACCAACTTGACTAACCATGAAGGACCCAAGAAAACTTGGGTACCTAAGATGACATGATTTGCTTGTGTAGGAGTGTCTTGCAGCCAAGGTCAACAAAAACTGCTGGTACTTGGATAGTGGCTGCTCAAGGCACATGACGGGTGACAAAGATCAATTTTTCACCCTTGAAGCTAAGAAGGGAGGTGCTGTGACTTTTGGAGACAACAACCAAGGTCACATCATTGGTATTGGTAAAGTTCAAATCACCCCTTCTACTTTTATTGATAATGTTAGATATGTTGATGGTCTTAAGCATAACTTATTAAGCATTAGTCAATTATGTGATAAAGGGTATGATGTTATGTTTAAGCCATCACTATGCATTATAACAAACCCTAATGATAATAGTTTAGTTTTTAAAGGGATTAGACGTGGAAATGTATATGTTGTAGACCTAGAAGATCTTGCAAAACATAACCAATGTTTAGTTGTAAATGAAACTAAAGATAATGATGCTAGTTGGTTATGGCACCGTAAGTTAGGTCATGCAAGCATGGACACAATAACTAAACTAGTTAAAAGAGACTCCGTGATAGGTTTGCCAAAATTAAAATTTGAAAAGAACAAAATATGTGAAGCATATCAATTTGGCAAACAATCTAGGAACTCTTTTAAATCCATAAAATGTGTCTCTACCTCTAGGCCTCTAGAATTATTACACATGGACCTATTTGGTCCAACTAGAACAACAAGCCTAGGTGGAAATAAATATGGTCTAGTTATAGTAGATGATTACTCTAGGTACACATGGGTCATGTTCCTAGTGCATAAGGATCAAGCATTTTCTATGTTTAAGAAGTTCCATAAGGAAGTAACAAATGCTAGAGAGTCTTCAGTCATAGCCATTAGAAGTGACCATGGTACCGAATTCGAAAATCAGTCATTTAATAAATTTTGTAGTAAGAAGGGGATAACCCATAATTTCTCAGCACCTAGGACACCACAACAAAATGGAGTGGTGGAAAGGAAGAATAGAACACTAGAGGAAATGGCTAGAACTATGTTATGTGAAAGTAACCTCCCTAAGTACTTTTGGGGAGAAGCCATTAATACCTCTTGTCACATACTAAATAGAGTTCTATTGAGACCCATTATAAAGAAAACACCTTATGAACTGTGGAAAAACAGAAAACCAAAGGTTAATTATTTTCATGTTTTTGAATGTAGGTGTTTTGTGCATAATAATGGAAAAGATAATCTAGGGAAATTTGACCCTAAATCTGATGAAGGAATATTCTTAGGTTATTCTACAACTAGTAAAGCCTATAGAGTCTTTAATAAAAGAACCTTAGTTATAGAAGAATCTATACATGTTGTTTTTGATGACTCTAGTGACATCTCGTCTAGTAAGAAGGTTAATTTTGATGATGATATGGAAATACTTGAAGAAAAGATAGATGAGATGGGATTACAAGATGATAATCAAAAGTTGATTGAAGGAGAATCATCAAGCCAAGAGGCTATTATGGATCATGGGCTAACTAAAGCTTGGAGGTATGCTCATTGGCATCCTAAGGAACTAATTCTAGATGATCCATCTCAACCCGTTAGGACTAGAGCATCCCTTAGGAATTTGAATAACCATCTAGCTTTTGTTTCACACTTTGAGCCCAAACATATAGAAGAAGCCGAAAATGATGTAAATTGGATAAATGCAATGCAAGAAGAACTAAACCAATTTACTAGAAACAAAGTGTGGAATCTAGTAGAGAGACCTTCTGAATATCCAATTATTGGTACTAAATGGATTTATAAAAATAAACTTGATGAAAATGGAATTGTTATAAGGAATAAGGCTAGACTAGTAGCAAAGGGGTATAATCAAGAAGAAGGTATAGATTTTGATGAAACCTTTGCTCCCGTAGCTAGACTTGAGGCGATTAGACTACTATTAGCATATGCATGCTCTAAGGACTTCAAACTATTTCAAATGGATGTAAAAAGTGCATTTTTAAATGGGTATATTAATGAGGAGGTATATGTAGAACAACCTCCTGGTTTTGAAAATCATCAATACCCCAATCATGTATATAAGCTAAATAAAGCACTTTATGGTTTAAAACAAGCACCTAGAGCATGGTATGAGAGGCTTAGCAAATTCCTATTAGAACATGAATTCTCTAGGAGAAATGTAGATACAACACTATTTCTGAAAAAGCAAAATAAGGATATGTTATTAGTACAGATTTATGTTGATGATATCATTTTCGATGCTACTAACAATCGCCTCTGCGAGGAATTTGCTGATTTGATGCAGAGTGAGTTTGAGATGAGCATGATGGGAGAGCTGAACTACTTTCTTGGGCTTCAAATCAAACAGTCTGAAGGAGGCATCTTCATCAATCAAGCCAAATATATCAAGGAGATGCTCAAGAAGTTTGACATGGAGGGAAACAAGTCAATCAGCACCCCCACTCATCATGCAAGTTAGACCAAGATGAATCAGGTAAATCTGTAGATCAAAAACTTTATAGAGGTATGATAGGATCTTTACTGTATCTTACTGCAAGTAGACCTGATATTATGTTTAGTGTGTGCATGTGTGCTAGATATCAGGCTAATCCTAAAGAATCACATCTAGTTGCAGTTAAGAGAATTTTTAAATACTTAATAGGAACTAAGAACATAGGGCTATGGTACTCTAAAGAATCTAGCCTAAACTTAATAGGGTACACAGATTCAGACTTCGCTGGATGTAAGCTTGATAGAAAAAGTACCAGCGGGTCGTGTCAATTTCTAGGAGAAAACCTTATCTCATGGTTTAGCAAGAAACAAAACTCGGTTGCATTATCCACTGCAGAAGCTGAATATGTTGCAGCCGGGAGTTGTTGTGCTCAAATCTTATTGATTAAACAACAATTAGAAGATTATGGCATTAAACAAGATAAAATTCCCATTAATTGTGATAATACAAGTGCCATAAACCTAACTAAAAATCCAATTCAACATTCAAGAACTAAACACATTGAGATAAGACATCACTTCATAAGAGATCATGTATTGAATGGTGATGTGACACTCCAATTTGTTTGTACTGATAATCAATTAGCAGATATTTTTACAAAACCCCTAAGTGAAGAGAGGTTTAGTGTGCTTAGGAGGGGATTAGGAGTGATTGATCCATCCTAGTGGTTCCACTAGATACCTTGATTTTGATGATTACAATGTGGTTAAAAATAGAGTTTCTTTCCAATGATCATCAAATCAGATCTTAATTAAGTGATTTTCCGTCATTCGGCACGATTATAGCATGAGTTTTAGGTGCGTGCCAAAGTTAGAGACGACTCGAGTAAGTTTCAGAGCCGGCTCCTAAGGGGGAGTCGACTCGCATACTGTCGGGAGTCGACTCGAGGTCCACAGGCGCATAAGGAGAGTCGACTCGCGCATATTCTGGAGTCGACTCGAGGTCGAGTCGACTCGCGACTCAGTGGAGTCGACTCGCAGTCGGGATCCGACTTTTTAACCCTAGATTTGTCGTTTCGAAAACACTTTTCTTTCAAGCCGCCACTGTGTTGGGAATTGTGTCCCAAAGCCAATTTTTATTGTAAGAATAATGTATATGTTTTATTTAATGAATAATAAAATCTATTATGGCACTCTTTTCATCACAAGTGTTGCATCTTCAAATAGGAACTCCTGTGTATTGTGATGAAGTCCTTAGGACTAATTTAGTGGATAAAGGAGGTTTTATCATTTAGTCCTTAAATTAGTTCGCGACCGATTGACAAGCTATTAATTGGACAATAGCTATGTCAAGTATAGGTCGTTGTATGCCATTTAGTTGGTTGTCCTCTTAACCAAGGAGTGTGGAGACACTGGTATGGCATATAGGTGAGATGTAGGAGTACATCGTCGCTGAACAGTGACTCACCTGTTGAGCACTCCACTGTCAGGAGTTAGCTCACAAAGCATATGGGCATAAGTATCCCTTAGACCTGAGACTATCACGGTGACTTGCAAGCAATTCACTGTACTTTGGCACTGAACGATCTGAATTTCTAATTCAGATATTGAAAAGTTGCTGGGTGCAGTCAAGTACTCGCGAAGTCTGTGTATGAGTCAAGAAGGGATTGACCGCTCCAGATTATAGGAGTTGATGTTTCGCTGTGTTTCAATTTAGTAAAACCTTGGCCAGGGTAAACCAAGTGATTGGTCACTTGAATTTAATTAATTGAAATACAATATGGATGACCGGACCAAAGTATGACAGTTCACTTTAGGTCATCTTGAGCATCGTTGGTCAAAAGGATGAATTATGCGGTAACCATATGAATGGATTCTTGAATGTTGTTTTGCATATTCGACCTATCCGGACGTCGGGTATCATTGCTAGATGGTCACCTCGATTAGTGCATGAAGTGGTTCATGTACTACCGGCTTAGTGTTCGAACCTATCGGAGTCACGCACACAAGTCAAGTTAAGTAGGAAGGACTTGATCCAATTTAATTGAGAATTAAATTGTGGGTCATGTGAGATTTGGTTTTGTCTATGTTCAGCTAGCACTGAACATGAGGTACATACTGAATTTCATGGATGTGTATTTGATTATGTCTGTATTCTGGCTTAATCAAGTTTCAATTAATGTAATTGAAATTGATTTGGGCTCATTTGTTGAGTATGGCTTTGAATTGAATTCAAATAAATATAATTGGGCTTTATGACGATTTATTCCATATTTATTCTAGTCCAAGTGTGACTCGGATTGATCTGAAAATTGAACTAATTGGAGTTCGCATGAATCAGATTCATGTGGAATTTTTTCGGATCCAAAATCTTTCAAATTGGTCTTCAATTTGGTTTAGAACCAATAATGGACCCAAGCCCATTTTAATTCAGCCCATTTGAATTAAACCATTTAAGAAAAATCAATTTGAATTGGGAATTTACTTAGATGCCCTCCTGAATTAAATGACTCGTTTCCTGTGTTTCTTCTTCGGTCCACACAAGCCTGTGAACCACTTTTCTGCTGAAACGTTCTCCTGTGAACCACGTTTTTTCCCTTCTTCGAAACACATAAATTGACCGCTTGATCTTCCTCATCCTGCAACCATTTGAAGATCCGAAGAGACGTGTCTCTTCGGTTTTCAAAACTCTTTAATGTAGTGCTGATTTAAATGAAATCAAACGGTTCAAAAAATTTAATTAAATCATGAATCGTTTGGCGTTTTCTCTTCCCTGGTTCAGCCTTTTCTTTGCCTATAAATAGGCTGGGGTTCTCTTCATTCTTTGCTAGAGATTTTATCTGGGGAGAGGGGAGATTCGTGATCTTTTGAGTAGCTTGAAAAGGGAGGAAAAGGAAACGGGAAGAAAGAGGAAAAGAAAGAAAAGAAAAAAAAAGGGGAAGAAAGAATTTTTGAAATTTTTTTCTTCCAGGGGTTTATTTGCAAAAGAGTTTTTGCACTATACAGACATCATCCTACCTTCCTGCATTTCTTGGCGTGCGTGTGAAGTAGAGGGTCCGTACATCCGGGCCTCGCATAGCACCAGATCCACCAGTACCAGATCCGGCACCAGATGCAGTTCCAGATCCAGTTTCCGATCCAGTACCAGATCTAGCATCCGATCCAGTATCTGATCCAGCACTTGGCCCTGTACCAGATTCTGTTCCAGAGTACCTCGATCAATCTTCCGCTACGGGACCGAGGTATGGTAAACATAATATAGTTATGTTATTTATTTATACCTGTAATAAATAAATAGATAAAATTTTAAAACTGATTTTCTGACCTGGCATCCGATTTTATCGGATTTTGCGGGAGATTTTTCCTTCAATTGGTATCAGAGCCAGGTTGGCCGATGGAATTGGCCTATAATATCTAGAATTATGCATGATTTAATTTTTTAAATTTAGATTAGATCTAGATTTATTGATAAAATATCAATCTTGTGCTGAATTATAAGGTTGTCCTGCTATAAGGTTAACCCCTTATAGTGAAAAGGTTGTCCTAGCACAAAATTGAGATTAATTTGTATCATAAAGTAAATAGTTTATTTTTGTGAAGTTATGCATAATTGATGTTTATGAAATTTCAGTTTTAAATTTATTATGACCACAAAGTTTAAATATAAATTATTTATGTTACGGGGGAACTCAGCCACCACGCCCCACGTGACCGGCACGCGCGCCCAAGAAAACTACAGCTGCCCCTTGATCCAGTAACCCGACCCCGAGTCGGATATCTTCGGCTTCGCAGCCCGACCCCGAGTCGGCTGCCCCTTGATCCAGTAACCCGACCCCGAGTCGGATATCTTCGGCTTCGCAGCCCGACCCCGAGTCGGCTGCCCCTTGATCCAGTAATCCGACCCCGAGTCGGACATCTTCGGCTTCGCAGCCCGACCCCGAGTCGGCTGCCCCTTGATCCAGCAATCCGACCCTGAGTCGGCAATCTCTCGACAACGACAGGCTGTTCCTCTGAAGCACGCCGCGACCCTCTGCTCCACTACTCCCTGCAACGGTCGTATTCGGCGCTGCTCCACGATCTCCTGTAACAGCCGTACAAAGCGGAGCTCCACTACGCCCTGTCATGGCCGTACCCAGCGCTGCCCCACGATGCCCTGTAACGGCCATGTCAGTGGCAACTCCATCGTGCCACACGATGACCAACCCCCTAGAAGGACCCCCCAGCCTGGTATATATGCGGCTGGGGGGAGAAGGGGGGAGGTAAGCAAGAACTTCCAGAGCATTCTCCTACTTGCTACTATTATCTCTCCTTCTCCTCCAATCTCCTCTGACTTGATCGTCGGAGGGCCCCCACTACCCCAGTGGTGGTGCGAGGCTTGCTCGCAGGTTTCCCGGTGGAAGGTGGAGCGCAATCAACACCAACCAAGGCAACTCAAACGGAACCCCGTTCACATCGCTGTGCCAATCGTTCTCGGTTTGGACCACCAGCAACAGTTGGCGCTAGAAGGAGGGCCCGAATCTCAGAGCGATCGTAATGGCACGGCGAGGTGGTCGTGGAGCTTCCAATGCCTCCGGTCGCGGGGCCTCTCGCGCCTCCGGCCGGGAGGCCGCTGCGTCTCCAACACATTCTCAGCAACACTCCACCGTTCCACCCCCCATTCAGATGGTCGAAGCCGCTCAGTTCGACCAGTTAGCCCAGCAGGTTCGCACCCTCGCGGAGGCAGTGCAGAACCTGCAGGGTGTGATGTCTCGGGCGCCGCAGCGGGCCCAGGAGCCGCTGCTCCCTGAGCGCTCACCTGTCCTCCTCAACCCGCGCTCCTTCCTCTCCCATGGGGAGGAGCGCCGGCGCGAGGAAGATTCTCGAGCACGGTCCATTCTGCCGGGACCTTCCCATCGGAGCTGCGCGGGGTACGAGAGGCGGGCCCGGGCGCGTTCCCAGACCCCCCAGTCCTCAAGGAACCCGCGCTCCAGTCGGTCCCCCTCTCGGTGCTCCTTGTCTCCCACCCATCGGTCGCGCTCCCTGGACCGGCGGGTGGACGATCTCCACCGACAACTCCAGGTCCTGAAGGGCCACTCCAAAGATCTCTTCGCCGACTTGGAGATCTCCTCCCAGCCGGCGCTTGCCTCGAGGATCCTGCGGACCCCGAATCCGCCGGGGTTTAAAATGCCGGCGATCGAGCCCTATGACGGGGCGGCGGACCCGCGGGATCACGTCGAGAGTTTCAGGACCCTTATGCTCCTCCACGGAGCATCAGATTCACTCCTCTGCAAGGCCTTCCCGGCGACCCTCCGTGGCCCGGCAAGGGCGTGGTTCGCCGGTTTGGAGGCTAACTCAATCCAGTCCTTCGACCAGTTTACTCGCCTCTTCATCACCCATTTCGCCGTCAGTAGCCGGCGGCGACTGGTCTCCGACTCCCTCTTTGATGTCCGGCAAAACGAGGGAGAAAGCTTGCGGGATTATCTTACCCGCTTCAACAAGGCTACGCTGGAAGTCCGGAACCTAAGCCAGGAGGTGGCTCTTTCAGCCCTGAAGCGTGGCTTCCGAAAGGGCAGACTCACCTTCTCCCTGGACAAACGCCTGCCGCGGAGCTTCCAGGAGCTGTTGTCCCGGGCGAACCAGTATGCGGACGCCGAGGAGGCGGCCGCCCACCGGAGCAAGGAGGCCGCCGAGATCCCTCCAAAGCTCGGGAAGAAAAGGCGAAAAGAGGCACGCCAGAGGAGGAGCCCGACGCCTCAACGTCGGCGCAGAAGCCTGTCGCCGGCGAGGAACCACGGCGCCCTACGCCCTCGTTCTCCGCCCCGACGTTTCAACCGGTACACTCCTCTCCTGACTCCCCGGGCCCAGATCCTCATGGAAATCAAGGGGCGGGAAGACCTCCCGGTCCCGAGACAGATGAAGAAGATTCCTGGGAGGAGGCCCTCTCGGGCGTACTGTGAGTACCACCGGGACCACGGCCACGACACCGAAGACTGCTTCCAGCTTCGGGACGAGATCGAGGCTCTCATCCGCCGAGGGCGTCTCGGTCGATATGTGAACGACCGACGTCCCCCCGTAGACCCGCGTCCGGCCGACCCGGCCCCTCAGGAGCCTCGGGAGCAGAATCGACCCGTCGCGGGCGTGATCCACACTATCACTGGGGGCTGCCCCCGGCCCGAGAGGAACGCAGGGGGCTCGACTGAAGCGTCAGGGGCAGCCGTCGCAAAGAGGCAGAGGGTCGGTAATGTAATCACTTTTTGTGATGAAGATGTAAAGGGGGTTCAGACCCCCCACGATGACGCCATGGTGATCTCCCTCACTATGGCAAACTATGATGTAAGGCGTGTTCTTGTGGATAGTGGAAGCTCAGCTGATATTTTGTTTTACGAGGCCTTCCAAAAGATGAGCTTGTCCAGACAATTGTTGCACAAAACATCCACCCCCCTCATAGGATTCACTGGTGACGCTATCTCGGCCGAAGGTGTCGTTGAGCTGCCTGTGACTGCGGGCGTTGCACCCGCAGAAGCCACGGTGCTGCTCGGGTTCTTGGTCGTCCGCGTTCCCTCGGCCTACAACGCTATCCTCGGACGACCCGGACTGAACGCCCTTCGCGCGGTGGTCTCTACGTACCACTTGCTCATGCGGTTCTCCACGGCGGCCGGGATTGGAGAGGTCCGAGGTGACCAACCGACCGCAAGGCAATGTTTCCTAGCAACTCTCAAAGGGAAGAAGCCCGTAGAAGCCTTAAGCGTCGAGTCCCTCGACGCCAGAGACGAGGTGGCCTTGCGGCACGGGGAGCCGGCCGAAGGTGTGATCGAAGTTCCCCTCGAGGAAGGTCGCCCGGACCGGACGGTCCGGGTCGGCACCAATCTCGACCCGGGAGCTCGGGCTCGGTTGGTGGAATTCCTCCGAGCCAACGCCGATGTATTTGCCTGGTCGGCGGCCGATGTACCTGGGATCGACCCGGAGGTCATTTCTCACGCCCTCAACGTCGACCCAACCCACCGACCAGTAAAGCAGAAGAAGAGACACTGTGCCCCGGATCGGATCCGAGTGGTCGACCAGGAGGTAGACAAGCTCTTGGAGGCAGGATTCATAAGGGAGGTCAGCTACCCCGAATGGCTGGCAAATGTCGTACTTGTCCGGAAGGCGAGCGGAAAGTGGAGGATGTGCGTCGACTACACCGACCTGAACAAGGCATGCCCCAAGGATAGCTTTCCGCTTCCGCGGATAGACCAACTGGTCGACGCGACTTCCGGATATCAGCTGCTGTCTTTCATGGATGCCTTCTCCGGCTACAACCAGATAATGATGGCTCCACAGGACGAGGAGAAAACTGCCTTTATAACAGACCGGGGGCTGTACTGTTACAAGGTAATGCCCTTCGGTCTGAAGAATGCTGGCGCCACTTACCAGCGCCTCGTCAACAAAATCTTCAAAGAGCAAATCGGCCGGAACATGGAGGTGTACGTGGACGATATGCTGGTGAAGAGCCGCCATGCAGACCAGCACATCGCGGATCTGGAGGAGACTTTCGCCACCCTGCGGAAGTTTCGCATGAAGCTGAACCCAGCGAAGTGCGCCTTTGGCGCTTCGGCCGGGAGGTTCCTCGGTCTCATTGTCAACCAGCGGGGGATCGAAGCCAACCCGGACAAAATCAAGGCCATCCAAGATATGTCCCCTCCGACCAAAGTGAAGGAGGTTCAGGAGCTCGCTGGGAGGGTCGCCGCGCTCGGACGATTTGTGGCAAAATCGGCCGAACGCTGCCAACCTTTCTTCAAGGTGTTGAAACGCCCGAAAGACTTTCTCTGGACGGCCGAATGTCAAGCAGCATTCGACCAGCTCAAGGAATACTTGGCGTCTCCTCCCCTGCTGTCCAAGCCGCAAGAAGGGGAGATGCTCTACCTCTATCTGGCGGTCTCCCCAACCGCAGTCAGTGCGGTACTGGTTCGGAAAGAGGCGAAGCTCCAGAAGCCTGTGTACTACATCAGCCGGGTCCTACGGGATGCCGAGACGCGGTATACGAAGGCTGAAAAGATCGCCTTCGCGCTGCTGACCGCGACCAGGAGGCTTCGCCCCTATTTCCAGGCCCATTCTGTCACCCTCTTGACCGATCAACCGCTGCGGCAGATCCTCAGCAATCCTGAGAATGCGGGACGGCTGGTGAAGTGGGCAGTAGAACTTGGTGAGTTCGACATCCGCTACCAGCCCCGACCCGCCCTCAAGGCCCAGGCGCTCGCGGATTTCCTCGCTGAGTGCACGGTGCAGGAGGCGGAACCTAGGTCGCCGGAAACACCCAGCCTCGACCTCCCGATTTGGACGCTTCACATCGACGGGTCGTCGAACCCCGAAGGTGGAGGGGCCGGGCTGGTCCTCACCAGCCCTGATGGAGTGATAGCCGAGTATGCCTTGAGGTTCGGATTTCCAGTGACCAACAACGAGGCGGAGTACGAGGCCCTAGTCACGGGACTCAAACTCACCAAGGAGCTCGGCATCCGGCGCCTGAAGGTCTTCACCGACTCCCAGCTGGTGGTCGGGCAGGTCCGTGGGGAGTTCGAAGCCCGGAACCCGACCATGCAGAATTACGTCCGGAAGGTGCAAGCACTCATTCCCGACCTCGGCAGTGTCGACATCCAGCAGGTCCCAAGAAGTGAAAATGCCAGGGCCGACAGGTTGTCCCGCTTAGTGAGCGCAGACGCGCACAACTTGTCGAGGGCGATCTACCTGGAGACCCTGGATACCCCGAGCATCGGCGAGGCTGGAGCGGTGATGGCGATTGATCCAGAGCCGTCTTGGATGGACCCGCTTGTCGCCTACCTCGCCGAAGAGATCCTCCCTGAAGACGAAGATCAAGCTCGGCGACTTGTTATGAAGTCCGCCCACTACGTACTCTATGAAGGAAGGCTGTATCGGACCTCGTTCACCGCCCCCCTCTTAAAGTGCCTCCGCCCCTCGGAAGCGGCCTACGTCCTCGGCGAAGTCCACGAAGGCGTTTACGGATCACACTTGGGGGCTAGGTCCTTGGCGCACAAGATCATGAGGCAAGGCTATTATTGGCCTACCTTGTTGGAGGACTCAAAGGATCATGTACGGAAATGCGATGCCTGCCAGCGCCACGCCAACGTCCAGAGAGTCCCTTCTGTCCCCTTGGCACCAATCACTGCACCCTGGCCCTTCGCCCAGTGGGGAATGGATATCCTCGGACCATTCCCCGTCGCTTCAGCTCAGCGAAAATTTTTGATTGTTGCAATCGACTACTTCACCAAGTGGGTGGAGGCAGAGCCGCTGGCCACTATCACGGAGGCGCAAGTCCGGAAGTTCATGAAGAAGAACATCATTGTCCGATTTGGGGTACCTCGGGTCCTCATCTCGGATAATGGCCGACAGTTCGACAACAAGCATTTCCGTGACTTCTGCGAGGAGTTCGAGATCGAGCATCGGTTCACATCTGTGTCGCATCCCCAAACCAACGGCGAGGCCGAGGTCACAAATCGGACAATCCTCCAAGGAATCAAAGTGCGAATCGGTCGGACGGGGCAAGCTTGGGTCGAAGAACTCGAGAATGTCCTTTGGGCGTATCGGACCACGCATTGGACCCCTACCGGGGAGACGCCTTTCAGCCTAACCTATGGCACGGAAGCCGTTGTCCCCGTGGAGCTCGGACTCCCCTCACCTCGGGTGGCCGCGCACCGACCCGAGGCCAATTCGGAGCAACTCCGAGGAAACCTGGATCTCTTGGAAGAAGCGAGGGAAATGGCGCAGGTTCGGATGGCGATGTATCAGCGGAGGGTGGCCCGATATTACAACTCCAAGGTCCGACCGAAGCTTTTCAGAGCTGGAGATCTGGTGCTAAGGCGAGCTAAAGCATCTCAACCTGCGGAAGGTGGAAAGCTAGCGCCAAATTGGGAAGGCCCGTATAGGGTTCGCTGGGTAAACCGACCTGGCTCCTACCAGTTGAAGGCCCTAGATGGTCGAGAAATTTCAAGGAGCTGGAATTCCGCTAACCTGCGGATGTATTACCAGTAGAACGACAATGCCAGAAAGACAGTTCAAAAATGTATAACACTTTTTATTTCAATAATTTCTGGTTACAATGGCGTGCTCGTGTGATTACAAGGAATTCCCAGAGGAGAATTAGGGTGTAAAGAAAGTAAAAAAGAGGCGGAGACTCTGAGGAGCTGAAGATCTGGGATCCCGAAACCTCCATCCGAAGCGGCTGCAATCCCGCCGGAAGTGGGTGCTTCCAACCGGAGGCGCCATCGGCGTCTCACGAAGAAGACGAAGAGCCGGCGCGGATGAAGAAGAAGTGGACGAAGGAGAAGTCCACACTGCTCCTACCCAGAGGCGCCATCCACGCCTCACGAAAAAGACGAGGAGCCGCCGCAGACGAAGCTCCCGCTGCCTCCAGGGGAACGCCACCTCCAAGGGATATTCTGGTCCTCCCCAGTGTTAGGGGAGAGAAGGAATACAAGGGGGAAGAGCATATGGAGGCGCGGTCCCGGATCAAGCGCCTGGTGCGGAGCTCAATCGGGAGGCCGAACTTCAAGGAGGGGAGACGTGATCCCGGATGAAACGCCTAGAGCGGAGTTCCGCCGGGGAGAACCTCCTTGTTGATCCCAGATGAAACGGCTAGTGGGCGGAAGTCGCGAAGGGCGCGCCTCCCGTTCCTTCGGTAGGGGTCTCTCAACCATGCACCGGAGAGGAGGCCCACGATCCATGGCAACCTGAACAACTCCGGCTTGGCAGGCTCCATCGCACCTACACCTATATTTATAGCCAAACTGCGGCCCCCCGGTCGTTCCGATGCGGGTGGCTCCAATAAATGCGGGCGCATTGAATCCGGAGCAGATCCGGCTCTCGAGGCGTATCTTTCCGCGATTTCCTAAGCGTCATTCTCCTTAATCGCATTCTTTGTGCAGGACACTCTGGGTGGCCTGTACCCCTAGGTCCACGTATCTCCGCTCGCGCCCAGGCCGCATCCGCCTCGAAGAACGCGCGTATCGCGGCCGCTTAACTGACACTCCTCGCAAGCAGCAACTGGCGATCCGATTTCCCAGGTAACCCCTTAATTAGCATTTAATGCCCATCTGGTGTTCCCCAGGCGACGCTTGGAGAGGAGGAGAAACACGATCGCAGCTGGCCACGGAGAAATCCCGTCGGGCGGCAAGCGACAGGCGCACGACCAGTGAGCGGAATTTCTCGAGGCTCGGTCCTCGGATGCCAGGCTAACCCGATGATCATCCCGGGAGCAGACTAGCCTGAAGCCCCGACCGGTCGCCTCGGCTTGCCCCAGCCTTGGCCGACCAACGAGCGGAATTTCCCGAGGCTCGGCCCTCGGATGCCAGGCTAACCTGATGATCATCCCGGGAGCAGACTAGCCTGAAGCCCCGACCGGTCGCCTCGGCTTGCGCCAGCCTTGGCCGACTAACGAGCGGAATTTTCCGAGGCTCGGCCCTCGGATGCCAGGCTAACCCGATGGTCATCCCGGGAGCAGACTAGCCTGAAGCCCCGACCGGTCGCCTCGGCTTGCGCCAGCCTTGGTCGACCAACGAGCGGAATCTCCCGAGGCTCGGCCCTCGGATGCCAGGCTAACCCGATGATCATCCCGAGAGCAGACTAGCCTGAAGCCCCGACCGGTCGCCTCGGCTTGCGCCAGCCTTGGCCGACCAACGAGCGGAATCTCCCGAGGCTCGGCCCTCGGATGCCAGGCTAACCCGATGATCATCCCGGGAGCAGACTAGCCTGAAGCCCCGACCGGTCGCCTCGGCTTGCGCCAGCCTTGGCCGACCAACGAGCGGAATTTCCCGAGGCTCGGCCCTCGGATGCCAGGCTAACCCGATGGTCATCCCGGGAGCAGACTAGCCTGAAGCCCCGACCGGTCGCCTCGGCTTGCGCCAGCCTTGGCCGACCAACGAGCGGAATCTCCCGAGGCTCGGCCCTCGGATGCCAGGCTAACCCGATGGTCATCCCGGGAGCAGACTAGCCTGAAGCCCCGACCGGTCGCCTCGGCTTGCGCCAGCCTTGGCCGACCAACGAGCGGAATCTCCCGAGGCTCGGCCCTCGGATGCCAGGCTAACCCGATGATCATCCCGGGAGCAGACTAGCCTGAAGCCCCGACCGGTCGCCTCGGCTTGCGCCAGCCTTGGCCGACCAACGAGCGGAATTTCCTGAGGCCTAACCCTCGGATGCCTGGCTTAGCGCCGGAAGAATTTCCTGAGGCCTAACCCTCGGATGCCTGGCTTAGCGCCGGAAGAATTTCCTGAGGCCTAACCCTCGGATGCCTGGCTTAGGGCCGGAAGAATTTCCTGAGGCCTAACCCTCGGATGCCTGGCTTAGCGCCAGAAGAATTTCCTAAGGCCTAACCCTCGGATGCCTGGCTTAGCGCCGGAAGAATTTCCTGAGGCCTAACCCTCGGATGCCTGGCTTAGCGCCGGAAGAATTTCCTGAGGCCTAACCCTCGGATGCCTGGCTTAGTGCCGGAAGAATTTCCTGAGGCCTAACCCTCGGATGCCTGGCTTAGCGCCGGAAGAATTTCCTGAGGCCTAACCCTCGGATGCCTGGCTTAGCGCCGGAAGAATTTCCTGAGGCCTAACCCTCGGAAGAATTTCCTGAGGCCTAACCCTCGGATGCCTGGCTTAGTGCCGGAAGAATTTTCTGAGGCCTAACCCTCGGATGCCTGGCTTAGTGCCGGAAGAATTTCCTGAGGCCTAACCCTCGGATGTCTGGCTTAGCGCCGGAAGAATTTCCTGAGGCCTAACCCTCGGATGCCTGGCCTAGCGCCGGAAGAATTTCCTGAGGCCTAACCCTCGGATGCCTGGCTTAGCGCCGGAAGAATTTCCTGAGGCCTAACCCTCGGATGCCTGGCTTAGTGCCGGAAGAATTTTCTGAGGCCTAACCCTCGGATGCCTGGCTTAGTGCCGGAAGAATTTCCTGAGGCCTAACCCTCGGATGCCTGGCTTAGCGTCGGAAGAATTTCCTGAGGCCTAACCCTCGGATGCCTGGCTTAGTGCCGGAAGAATTTCCTGAGGCCTAACCCTCGGATGCCTGGCTTAGCGCCGGAAGAATTTTCCGAGGCCTAACCCTCGGATGCCTGGCTTAGTGCCGGAAGAATTTTCCGAGGCCCAACCCTCGGATGCCTGGCTTAGTGCCGGAAGAATTTTCTGAGGCCTAACCCTCAGATACCTGGCCTAGCGCCAGAAGAATTTCAAGAGTCGGGAGTCAGCGAGACGCTACCAAGAGTTAGAAAGAAGAAGGACGAAAGTGAAATGAAGAAACTCTATTTGCATTAACTTTCATTGTTTCAGGGCCGAGACCCATACAACTTGGCAAAACGCCAACACACAAAGAAAAGTACAGAGGGTCAGCTTGGAGGAACCCCCGGGTCGGGAACGCCCGGCACGTCTGCAAGGGGTAGGGAGACGGTTGGAGAATCAACAGGCAATGGCGCCGGAGGGGAGTCGAGAAGGGAGATCCCACTCAGGTCAATTTCGGGGTACTTAGCCGACACCCTTGCCAGGCCTTCCTCGAAGCCTAAGACAAAGGAGTCGGACCCCGCGTCCGACATGTCACGGACGAACTCGTCAGACTGACGATAGGCCTGTACCGCCCCCGACATGTCACGGGTGAACTCGGCGGACTGACGATAAGCCTGTACCGCCTGACGCCCGATCTCCGCACTCTTCTCGGCCAGCGCCGCCTCTGCTCGCTCCATAATCTGAGCTTTTGCCTCCAAGACCTTCGCCACAATCCGGTCATCCGCCTCGGAGGAGACCCTCAGCAGATCAGTTTGGGCCTCCTTGTGCTTCGCCTCGGCAGCGATGCGAGCAGCCTCAGCCTCCTCCAGGCGCGAATGAAGCTCCTGGTCGCTCGCGCGGGACTTCTCCAAGGCCGACTCCAATTCGCCCAGCTTGGCTTCAAGAGATCGGGTTCGGTTGCGGGCGTTGTCGGCTGACCGCTGGGCCTTCTCCCACCTCTCCCGGTAGTCGGCAGCCTTCCGGGACTGCTTCTCGGCCCGCTCCTCCGCCTTCTTGATCTCGCCCTCGAGACCCGAGGCAACCTTGAGTTGCTCCCGAGCCTCCAACAGTTGCTTCTCGAGGGTGGCGAAGCCGAGTGCCCGCTCTTCGGCCACCTGGAGCCTTGTCTCGAGGTCCCTGGTCGTCCTCCCCGCCGCAGCCTGACCTCCCTCCTCTACTGCCTTCAGTTGGCTCTCGGCCCTCGCCAGAAGCCTCGCCTGTTCCTCGTAGCACTCCTCCAGGCGGATCATGTACTGGGCGAGCTAAGAGATAGGAAAAACGAGGGCGTCAGGCGGGGATCAACAGAGCCTATAAATGATGAAAGCGACCGAAAGAACACTCACCGACATGAGACAGACGCAGCTGGCAGCCCCAACGTCAGGGACCCTCATCTTCCGGACCTGCCTGCGGTCCTTCTCCAGCAGTACCGTCTCGATGAGGTTTCGGGGGCCGGCGAAAGTGAAGGCCGACCCCGACTTCTCTCCGGAGTCGGACGGTGATTCTGCAGCCTTACCCTTACCCATCGCTTGGGGAAGAGTCATGCTGACCATGCTCGGGGCGGGGACCGCCCCTGGAATTGACAGGGTCCCGCTCGGCCGGGGCCTCGGCGCGTCCCTCCTCGTATCATCCGGAGCCGACCGAGTCGAAGGCTGGGCTGGGGACCGATCACGTCCGACCCGTCCATCTCGGGCGCGCCCGGGTGATGCCTCCGGAGAAACGGTAGTCTCGGCATCGGAGGGCTGATACAGCGTCAACTCCCGGTCCGCGCCCGCGGCGTCCCCCTGATCGGTGGGTCCGGACCCGTCTGTCGGCGTCGGAGTCGCCTGCCGGCGGGACTTCTTCGCCGGTGGGGCCCCGCTCGGAGGAGCTCGTTTCTTCCTCCGGACTGCTTCCAGTAGGGACGTCCTACCAACAGCCGTTGCCTTGTCCGACCGCATGACGTCGTCGATCTCTGCAAAAAGGACGAGGTGGTCGGAGGTTGAGAAACTGAAGGAAAGAACGAAACGAAAGAGGAGAAAAGAGCTAAAAAAGAAATGGTGGCGGGCTCACGGTCAGTGGGGACCGAGCTCAGACCGACGTTCACCAAGGTATCCTCGGAAATAAGGCGAGCCACCGGGGGGAGCCGGCCCTCGGCAACCAACTCCTTCAAGACGGCGACGCCATCGGATTCCTCCCTCGACAACCTCGATAGGCCAATCGGGGACTTCATCGGCGTCTCCCAGGTTGCCCTGATTCCCCAAGAGGGATCTGCGTCAACGAAAAAGAAGCGCCCCTTCCAGCCGTGAATGGAGGTAGGAGCCTCCTTGACGAGGCCGCACCCTCGCCGCGCCGCAAAGCACCACCACCCTTTATCCTGGGGGTGGCCGCTCAGGCCGTAGCATTCCCAAAAGACATTCAGGGTGGCGGGAACCTCGTGCATGCGGCAGAGAACCTGAAAGGCCGTCAGGGCGCGCCATGAGTTCGGCACCAGTTGCGTCGGCGCCACTCTTAAACCCCGAAGCACCTGAACGACTAAGTCTGAGGGGGGAAAGCGGAACCCGGCCTGAAGAATGCCCTCATTGATGGCAACCTTCCCCGGAGGAGGATAGGACATCCTCTCCTCAGGCCCCGGGAGTGTAACATTGCAGGCCTCGGGAAGGTGGTATCGAGCCACGAACCTATCTAGGTCTTCGGCGACCAACTCCGACTTAATGCGGTCTGCTCTCACTTCGCCCATCCCTAATGGTCAGTGAATCTACGGTCAGGACAGGGTCAAGAAGGGGGAAAGGACCGGAACGACTGGAGTACACTAATACAAAAGGAGAGTATGGAGAGCCCTAAATTAAAGAATGAGGCAACTCACCGGAAGAGAAGGAAGAACGGCTCCGAGAGCGTCAAAGGAGGAGCAAGCGAACAGTCCGACGGCGATGACGGCAGCGCAAAGGAGAAACTCGAAGATGTCTGTAAAGAGAAAGGCGGACGGAGGAGGACCCCCGGTTAAATAGGCGGAAAGGTGGGTGACGCCTGGCTGCCGAAGGGTCGCTCGCGCCCCAAAGGCGAATCGACGCCATTAAGGAAGGATGTCCGCCGAAATCCTCAGACTGCCAGGTCAGCAACAACCGCCATACGCCATAAAGAAGGCGGGGAGCTCGAAGCGCGCGCGCCTCTCTGAGGGATGGCGGCAATCTCGAAGCATCACTTCCTTCACCCGTTCCCCTTCTGGTTCCAGGCTCGGAAGTGGGGGGCTACTGTTACGGGGGAACTCAGCCACCATGCCCCACGTGACCGGCACGCGCGCCCAAGAAGACTACAGCTGCCCCTTGATCCAGTAACCCGACCCCGAGTCGGATATCTTCGGCTTCGCAGTCCGACCCCGAGTCGGCTGCCCCTTGATCCAGTAACCCGACCCCGAGTCGGATATCTTCGGCTTCGCAGCCCGACCCCGAGTCGGCTGCCCCTTGATCCAGTAACCCGACCCCGAGTCGGACATCTTCGGCTTCGCAGCCCGACCCCGAGTCGGCTGCCCCTTGATCCAGCAATCCGACCCCGAGTCGGCAATCTCTCGACAACGACAGGCTGTTCCTCTGAAGCACGCCGCGACCCTCTGCTCCACTACTCCCTGCAACGGTCGTATCCGGCGCTGCTCCACGATCTCCTGTAACAGCCGTACAAAGCAGAGCTCCACTACGCCCTGTCATGGCCGTACCCAGCGCTGCCCCACGACGCCCTGTAACGGCCATGTCAGTGGCAACTCCATCGTGCCACACGATGACCAACCCCCCAGAAGGACCCCCCAGCCTGGTATATATGCGGCTGGGGGGAGAAGGGGGGAGGTAAGCAAGAACTTCCAGAGCATTCTTCTACTTGCTACTATTATCTCTCCTTCTCCTCCAATCTCCTCTGACTTGATCGTCGGAGGGCCCCCACTACCCCAGTGGTGGTGCGAGGCTTGCTCGCAGGTTTTCCGGTGGAAGGTGGAGCGCAATCAACACCAACCAAGGCAACTCAAACGGAACCCCGTTCACACCACTGTGCCAATCGTTCTCGGTTTGGACCACCAGCAACAATTTATATTTGGAATAAATTGACATCTTGAATCCATGATCATAATACATTTAATAAAGAATTAAATGTTGAATTTAAAATTTAAAATTTGAATTTCAAATAAAGATTTAAAATTCAAAATTTGAAATTCGAATTAAAATTTAAATTTGAACATGGGTTTTGGGGCATGGGTTAGCACAATCAGATTAGTTGATTAGGTTAGACCTAATGTTAGAATTGAATTGGAATCAATAGTTGTATTAGACTAAATTCATTTTTCTAATTTGATCAAACTCAATAGTATAGTTGATCATGTCCAAACACTTCAATTGGATCTGATTGTGGCTCAGTGGTCGAGCCTGAGTTCTCAATGACTATCTAAATCAACTTGACATACTATTTGGTGTCTAAGGCAAGTTGGATCTACGGTTATTAATTGGGGCTACCTCTTTCCTGACCAACTCTGTTGGTGTCTAGGAAAGACGGTTAATGGCGGAACCCTCCCGTGATCTCTCTTACCTGGCCAATGTGGTCGTTCAAGCTTTGATTTAGATATCTTGAGACTTGGTACTCACCCATGTCAATAAGGAAATCAGTATGACTGATTTAGATGTCCATAGACCAATGAAATTCTATGTTCTCTATATGACTCAGTGCAGTCAGTGGGAGGATATAGAATTATCGGTCTCTCTAAAATCCTCTAAATTATTAGGTCCTTAAAATGATATAGTTATATAGATAACTAGGTCATAGCCTCCTATTAAAATGGATGATAATTGGTCCAGTATTTCAGTTGGACATGCAGGACGCTTCCGTCTGGTGTTCATCTGAATATTGGAATTATCCTTCATTATATGATAGCTCTTTGAGCTATCTGATAGTGATTAGGTTGGCCGAGCTTTCCTCGGGCCTGATCATACATTAGGTAGTGTCATCGAGTTAGTTCATTAATGGTTGGATCTGACCAGGATTTTCAGTGGAGGCCTCCGCCTACTGATTACCACCTGGGGCAAAATAAAATACTAGAAATTATTTAGAGAAATAATTGGTAATGTACCTACCCTTAGATGCATATGGGTTGGCCGAGCTTTCCTCGGGCCTGTATACAGTCCATGTGGATTCTAGTACCCGCTAAGGAATTAAAGTAATTCCTCGAATTAAAGGTAGAGGTTAAAAATTTGACTAAAATAGTGGGAGAAATCTTTAGACTGAAGTCCAAGTCTTTAGAATTAAAATAAATCATATACTAATTAGCTCTGGTTTTTCCTTTCAGATATGGCTAACTCATTATCCCTCCGAACACTATTAGACAATGATAAGCTTAATGGACCTAACTTCGATAGCTGGTATCGAAAGATGAAAATAGTATTAGAGCATGAGCGGATCCTGTATGTGATATCGGATCCTGTACCTGAGGAACCTGCAGCCAATGCACCACGTGCAATCAGAGATGCTTATCAGAAGTGGCTCAACGATCGCACTACAGTGCGTTGCATCATGAGGGCCTCGATGAATGACGAGTTTAGTCGTAAATTCGAGGAAGCGCAGCCAGTGGAAATCCTTCAAATGTTGAAGGAGTCTTTCGGCACACCTGATGATGTTGAACGACATAAGACCTCCTGCGCTATATTCAATGCCCGCATGAGGGAAGGGGCATCGGTCACCGATCATGTATTGTACATGGTCGAACAAATCGATCGCCTAAGTAAACTTGGCTTTCCTTTGCACGAGCAATTGGGCAAGGATGCCATTTTGAATTCACTTCCCAAGTCCTACCTGACCTTCCTTAGTCATTATAGAATGACTAAACCTGAAGTATCCTATCATGGTTTGCTAGGTTTACTGCAGACCTATGAGAAGGATCACCAACTCAAAAAGGAGTCGGTGAATGTGGTAGGTGGGACTTCTGCAGGACTTTCTTCCTTTAAGAAAGGAAAGAAGAAGAAGGTGCAGAAAGCTCGTGCTGGGGTCTCTAAGCCCAAACAGACTATGAAGCAGAAATCTGATCAGAGTAAGGCAGAATGCTTCTTCTGCAAGAAGCAGGGTCACTGGAAGCGGAACTGTCCGGCTTATTTAGCATCCCTTGATCCAAACAGGCCAAAGAAGAAAATGCAGCAAACAGTTGCTGCACAAGGTAATTATATGATAACACCTTGTAATTTTTCTGTTTATGATTCTACTACCTGGGTATTGGATACCGGAAGTCCAATTAATATTTGCAATTCTTTGCAGGGACTTCAAGTAAGTAGAAGATTCAAGAACGGCGATCGATTCCTAAATGTTGGTGATGGAAGATCTGTTCCAGTCCTAGCTTTAGGAGTCATTGAGTTGTTTTTTGAGTCTGGAGTAGTTATGTTAGATGATTGTCACTTTTGTCCAGCATTCTTGATGAATGTCATCTCTGTAGGCTTTTTGGCCAAGAATGGTTATACCTTTTATATAAATGAAAGATTTTGTGATATCATTTTGAATGATACTAAAATTCTCAGTGGACAAATGAAATATGGCATTTATACTCTATCATTGCCTGTGAATGTAATGTACACATCTAATAAACACCCTAAATTAGATAAAGTCAATGAAACCTATTTATGGCATTGCCGGCTTGGTCATATAAACAAAAACAGGATAAACAGGTTAGCCCAACAAGGCATTTTAGAAATCAATGATTGTGAATCATTGCCAACTTGTGAATCCTGTCTACTGGGTAAAATGACCAAGTCACCTTTTTCTGGAAAGGGTGAACGAGCCAGCGATGTTCTTGGCCTCATACATACTGATGTATGTGGACCTATGAACGTAAGTGCCAAAGGTGATTATGCCTACTTCATAACCTTCACAGATGACCTATCCAGGTATGGGTATGTCTATCTGATGAAGCATAAGTCGGAATCATTTGAAATGTTCAAACGATTTCGTAATGAAGTAGAAAAACAGACTGGAAAGAGTATTAAGATCCTTCGGTCAGACCGAGGAGGAGAATACCTTTCCGGTGATTTCTTGACTTATCTAGAGGAGAATGGGATTCTCTCACAATGGACCCCTCCAGGAACACCTCAGCATAATGGTGTATCCGAAAGGAGGAATCGAACTCTGTTAGACATGGTTCGATCCATGATGGGGTTTACTAGTCTGCCTCTATCTTTTTGGGGTTATGCTTTAGAGTCTGCGTGTATAATACTAAATAAGGTTCCAAGTAAGTCTGTTGAGAAGACTCCATATGAGATATGGACTGGGCGTAAGCCGACACTTTCATACCTTAGGGTTTGGGGATGTCCGGCTTATGTTAAACGTTCTCAAACTGACAAACTGGGTCCTAGGTCCGATAAGTGTTATTTTGTAGGGTACCCCAAGCAAACTAGGGGTTATTACTTTTACCTTCCTAATGAACAAAAGGTGTTCGTAGGACTTAAGGCAACATTTTTGGAAAAGGAATTCCTTGATGAAGGAATTGTTGCCTCTAAGGTTGAACTTAGTGAAGTTCAGCAGGTGGAAGATTTAACACAATCTACTGAACCCACAGAATCGGTTTTGATTAGATCAAACCCGGAGCCCAATGTAGAAGCACCATTAAGGCGATCCGGTAGAGTACCGCGTCAAGTGGATAGATACTACGGTTTCTTGGTCCATGACGCGGATCCTATTGAGCTCGATGAGAACAATGAGGATCCGATCACCTATATGGATGCTATGCAGAGGTCTGACTCTGAGTTGTGGCTTAATGCCATGAAATCCGAAATGGAGTCCATGGAAATCAATAGTGTATGGACACTAGTTGATCCACCCGAAGGGATAAAACCCATAGGGTGCAAATGGATCTTCAAAAGAAAGAGAGGCGCAGACGGAAAGGTGGAGACCTATAAAGCCCGTCTGGTTGCCAAGGGGTATCGTCAACGTTATGGTATCGATTATGACGAGACTTTTTCCCCTGTGGCAATGCTAAAATCTATTCGGATCATGCTAGCTATAGCAGCATATATGGATTATGAAATCTGGCAAATGGATGTGAAAACAGCTTTTCTAAATGGAGAGCTGGAAGAAGAGGTGTATATGATACAACCTGAGGGTTTCATATCCACAGACGAGTCCAAAGTATGCAAGCTACAAAAGTCCATTTATGGACTTAAGCAAGCTTCTCGAAGTTGGAACATACGTTTCGATAAAACTATCAAAACGTATGGCTTCATTAAGAACGAAGAAGAACCTTGTGTTTACAAGTGGGCTAACGGTTCAGTGATCACATTCCTTGTCTTGTATGTGGATGACATTCTCTTAATTGGGAATGACATTCCTGCATTACAAAATGTGAAACTCTGGCTGTCATCACAGTTCTCCATGAAGGATCTGGGAGAAGCATCCTACATCCTAGGGATGAAAATCTATAGAGATAGATCTAAGAGGTTGCTTGGATTATCCCAATCCACGTACATCGACACTATGTTGAAGCGGTTCAACATGGAGCATTCCAAGAAGGGCTATCTTCCGATAGGCCAAGGAATTTCTCTCTCTAAGAAAGATTGTCCGACAACTTCCGAAGAAAGAGAGCGTATGAGTAGAATCCCATATGCTTCTGCAGTAGGTTCTATCATGTACGCCATGACATGTACAAGACCGGACGTTGCTTACTCACTAGCAGTAGCGAGTAGGTATCAGTCTAATCCGGGTGAGAACCATTGGAAGGTGGTGAAAACCATCCTTAAGTATTTGAGAAATACTAAGGGCCAATGGTTAATCTATGGAGAATCCGACTTAAAACTTGTGGGGTTTACAGACTCTAGTTTTCAGTCAGACCATGATGATAGTAAGAGTATGTCAGGATTTGTGTTTACCCTGAATGGAGGAGCAGTCTGCTGGAAAAGTTCCAAGCAGCATTCAGTAGCCGATTCCGTATGCGAAGCAGAGTATGTTGCTGCATCAGATGCGGCAAAGGAAGCTGTTTGGATCAAGAAGTTTGTAAATCAACTTGGTGTTGCTCCCTCAATCAACGGTCCAGTTTTTTTGTATTGTGACAATACTGGAGCCATTGCACAAGCAAAGGAGCCAAAGTCCCACCATAGAACCAAGCACATTCTGCGTCGCTACCACCTTGTACGAGAGATCGTGGAACGAGGTGACGTCAATCTTCAAAAGATCGATGGAAAGGAGAACCTAGCTGACCCATTCACTAAAGCCCTTTCTGTAAAGGAGTTCGATTATCACAAATCGAAGATGGGTATTAGATACTGTACAAATTGGCTTTAGTTCAAGTGGGAGTTGTTGGGAATTGTGTCCCAAAGCCAATTTTTATTGTAAGAATAATGTATATGTTTTATTTAATGAATAATAAAATCTATTATGGCACTCTTTTCATCACAAGTGTTGCATCTTCAAATAGGAACTCCTGTGTATTGTGATGAAGTCCTTAGGACTAATTTAGTGGATAAAGGAGGTTTTATCATTTAGTCCTTAAATTAGTTCGCGACCGATTGACAAGCTATTAATTGGACAATAGCTATGTCAAGTATAGGTCGTTGTATGCCATTTAGTTGGTTGTCCTCTTAACCAAGGAGTGTGGAGACACTGGTATGGCATATAGGTGAGATGTAGGAGTACATCGTCGCTGAACAGTGACTCACCTGTTGAGCACTCCACTGTCAGGAGTTAGCTCACAAAGCATATGGGCATAAGTATCCCTTAGACCTGAGACTATCACGGTGACTTGCAAGCAACTCACTGTACTTTGGCACTGAACGATCTGAATTTCTAATTCAGATATTGAAAAGTTGCTGGGTGCAGTCAAGTACTCGCGAATTCTGTGTATGAGTCAAGAAGGGATTGACCGCTCCAGATTATAGGAGTTGATGTTTCGCTGTGTTTCAATTTAGTAAAACCTTGGCCAGGGTAAACCAAGTGATTGGTCACTTGAATTTAATTAATTGAAATACAATATGGATGACCGGACCAAAGTATGACAGTTCACTTTAGGTCATCTTGAGCATCGTTGGTCAAAAGGATGAATTATGCGGTAACCATATGAATGGGTTCTTGAATGTTGCTTTGCATATTCGACCTATCCGGACGTCGGGTATCATTGCTAGATGGTCACCTCGATTAGTGCATGAAGTGGTTCATGTACTACCGGCTTAGTGTTCGAACCTATCGGAGTCACGCACACAAGTCAAGTTAAGTAGGAAGGACTTGATCCAATTTAATTGAGAATTAAATTGTGGGTCATGTGAGATTTGGTTTTGTCTATGTTCAGCTAGCACTGAACATGAGGTACATACTGAATTTCATGGATGTGTATTTGATTATGTCTGTATTCTGGCTTAATCAAGTTTCAATTAATGTAATTGAAATTGATTTGGGCTCATTTGTTGAGTATGGTTTTGAATTGGATTCAAATAAATATAATTGGGCTTTATGACGATTTATTCCATATTTATTCTAGTCCAAGTGTGACTCGGATTGATCTGAAAATTGAACTAATTGGAGTTCGCATGAATCAGATTCATGTGGAATTTTTTCGGATCCAAAATCTTTCAAATTGGTCTTCAATTTGGTTTAGAACCAATAATGGACCCAAGCCCATTTTAATTCAGCCCATTTGAATTAAACCATTTAAGAAAAATCAATTTGAATTGGGAATTTACTTAGATGCCCTCCTGAATTAAATGACTCGTTTCCTGTGTTTCTTCTTCGGTCCACACAAGCCTGTGAACCACTTTTCTGCTGAAACGTTCTCCCGTGAACCACGTTTTTTCCCTTCTTCGAAACACATAAATTGACCGCTTGATCTTCCTCATCCTGCAACCATTTGAAGATCCGAAGAGACGTGTCTCTTCGGTTTTCAAAACTCTTTAATGTAGTGCTGATTTAAATGAAATCAAACGGTTCAAAAAATTTAATTAAATCATGAATCGTTTGGCGTTTTCTCTTCCCTGGTTCAGCCTTTTCTTTGCCTATAAATAGGCTGGGGTTCTCTTCATTCTTTGCTAGAGATTTTATCTGGGGAGAGGGGAGATTCGTGATCTTTTGAGTAGCTTGAAAAGGGAGGAAAAGGAAACGGGAAGAAAGAGGAAAAGAAAGAAAAGAAAAAAAAAGGGGAAGAAAGAATTTTTGAAATTCTTTTCTTCCAGGGGTTTATTTGCAAAAGAGTTTTTGCACTATACAGACATCATCCTACCTTCCTGCATTTCTTGGCGTGCGTGTGAAGTAGAGGGTCCGTACATCCGGGCCTCGCATAGCACCAGATCCACCAGTACCAGATCCGGCACCAGATGCAGTTCCAGATCCAGTTCCCGATCCAGTACCAGATCTAGCATCCGATCCAGTATCTGATCCAGCACTTGGCCCTGTACCAGATTCTGTTCCAGAGTACCTCGATCAATCTTCCGCTACGGGACCGAGGTATGGTAAACATAATATAGTTATGTTATTTATTTATACCTGTAATAAATAAATAGATAAAATTTTAAAACTGATTTTCTGACCTGGCATCCGATTTTATCGGATTTTGCGGGAGATTTTTCCTTCACACTGTTTAAAAAGCCCTAGAGCCGACTCCTAGGTCGTCCCCGATCGTCTCCAAGCCATTTTCCCGTCGATTCTTCGCCGGACATTGAGTTCTCCTCCCTTCCTAGGTCATTCCCGGTCGGTTCCGAGTCTTTTCCGTCGGTCCTTCACCGTCCTCTAGGTTTTTCCTCTCAGTTTAGGTCAAAATGCCGCGTAAGACCGTAGTTAGGAAGAGGTCCCGACCCGAGGCCGGTCCCGAGCGGCGCTCCAAGGCGCGGCACGATCCCGCGAGGCAACCACCTCCGGCTCGTTCCCCGCCTAGGGCGGTTTCCGCGAGGCCATTGGCCGGGAAGGTCGTCTCCACCGGGAGGTATGTCGATTTCGACTTCCTCTCCCGGGAAGGGTTCACCATAGGTGATAGACTTAGGGCCCAGGGCCTAGAGTACTTCCTTACACTGGACCTCCCCACATACCCGGGCCTTATTAGAGAGTTCTATGGTACCGTCCATCGGGGAGATGGAGGTATCGAGGGCACAGTAGCCGGTGTCCCTTTGCGTGTCACGGAGGATCTTATTGCCCACATCCTCCACCTTCCATTAGCAGGGGTGGCTCCCGCACACCCTGAGGATAGGGTTGAGGCCCTTACGGCCGTTCTAGGACATCCACCCCAGTCACCTCTAGACGAGGTATCCGCGAGCTCACTACCGATTGAGGTGCGGATCCTCTTGAGTATTTTGTCTAGATCCATCTTCTCTAAGACAGGGAGATTTGATTTTGTAAATGAGAGAGACCTAGCTCTTATGTTCTATATCCTTCAGGACACCCCAATCAACTTTCCTAAGCTCATCTATAGGTATATGTGTGAGCCCCTAGATAGACCTAGGCTCACCCTCCCATACGGCATGATTTTCACCCTTCTTTTTAGGGAGTACGAGGTTCTCATTCCTGAGGGGGAGCCCTTTCGCGCTTTGCGATGGACTGATCGCACGCGTGCGGGGACCCTACACAGGATGGGGTTTCGGAAGAGAGAGGGGGTATGGGTTAGGAAGTCTACACTCACCGCTCAGACCACC